>NW_025999982.1:12272281-12284274 GCF_001458135.2 Marmota marmota marmota
AAAAAAAAAAAAAAAAAAAAAAAAAAAAAAAACACCCAAAAAACAAATAACCCAATCAATAAATGGGTTATTGAATAGGTACTTTACAGAAGAAATACGACTGGTCAACAAATATATGGAAAAATATTCAATAACTCTAGAAATTAGAGAAATGCAAACTAAAATTACACTGAGATTCCATGTCACTCCAGTCAGAATAAAGAATACAAGCAGCAATAAATGCTGGTAAGGATGTGGGGAAAAGGGTATACTGAAACATCGCTGGTGGGACTGCAAATTGATGCACCCACTCTGGAAAGCAGCATGAAGATTCCTCAGAAAACTTGGAAGGGACCCACTATTTGACCCAGTTATCCCACTTCTAGTTATATACCCAAAGGACTTAAAATCAGCATACTACAGTGATGCAGCCACACCAATGTTTATAGCAGCTCAATTCACAATAACTAAGCTATGGAACCAACCTAGATACCCATGAACAGATGAATGGATAAAGAAAATGTGGTATATATACACAATGGAATATTACCCAGCCATAAAAAGAATGACTTCTTGACTTTTGCTGGTAAATGAACAGTTCTGGAGACTATCATGCTAAGTGAAATAAGCCCATCCCCCCAAACCAAAGGTTTTTGTAAATATTAAATGAATATCCTAGAAACAGAACCACATGGAGTAACAAAGATTGTTTTAAAAGGCTATGAGTATTTAATTAAACACCACAAACATATTGCTAAAATATAAAATCTTTAATTCCCCATTTAGTGGATGCTAACACACAACAAGGGATGAGGGAATAGAATAGAAGTTCATTGGATTAGACAAAGGGGAATGAAGGGAAGAAATGGGGGGACGGGAATAGGAAAGACAGCAGAATGAATTGGACAGCACTTTCCTATGTTCACATGTGAATATACCACCAGTGAAACTCCACATCACGTCCAACCACAAGAATGATCCTAATTAGAGTAAGTTATACTACATGTGTGTATAATGTGTCAAAATACACTCTACTGTCATATATATCTAAAAAGAACAAATTTAAAAATTTGAATAATTAATTATAATATAAAACTATGTCTCTTTGATGATAACACCCATGATATCAAATGGAACAGGCATATTTAGACCTGATGATTAGGCAAATTCTTAGAGATGCAGGTAATGGAGTAGATCTTTCCTGGTGAAGCTTTTCTGAGGAGTGATAAAACCTGAGGTACTTCTCTGGAGAGGGTCTTTTTTTTTTTTTTTAATTCTATTTTCTAGATTTACTTAAATTAGGCATTTTAAAATTGCATAGTTAAAAAAAATCAGTTATATTTTATTAGATAAAAATTACCTTGAGCTATATTTGCACCTGAATTAAAGTCCTTTAAAAAAAAAAAACATATACCACAGTCTTAGGCTGTAAAAGCAATCATGCACATGAGTACCAGGTTGGACATGGAATGGAGGGCGACACACAAACACACATGTAAATAACGTGATCCATTCAGTCTATTTAAAAACAAAAACTTCAATAAACAAGCAGCTGCTCTTTGAGAATATATTGAAGACTTCATGATTTTGAGGTTCTCCCCGTATAGTGGATACACTTATGATATTTAATTCACTATGTTTAGGTACCATTTTTTGGTTTATTCTCAAAAATTATTTCCCTTTCTGGTCTTCTAGATCATTATCAGCACTGCCTCCTTTTTCTTTTTTCTCTACCCCACTGCCTAAACCTAGTGGTCATTATTTGGCTCTTATCTATGGATTTGATATTTTATATTTTTAGCCTTTAGCTATAACTTGGTTCTTTCTTTTTTAGTTGGTTTTAAAATTTTTACTTCCAATTATCTTCAGTTTTTCTAAATCCCATCTTCATTTAGGCCTGTCGCTTAAAATAACCTAACCTATCTGTAGAACGGGGGAAAAAAACCCAATGATTCTGATTTCCTTCTTTCAAGACTCTGAAATATTTATGCAGAAGCATATTTGTGCAAAAGTATAATTGCTTTAATTAGTAGTATTTAAATCATGTGCAAGGTCGGGGTGTAGTTCAGTGGTTGAGAACATGATTTGTATGTATGAGGTCCTGGGTTCAAACCCCAGCAACAACAAAAGTGAAAAATGATCACTACTACAGAAAGCTTCCCGAGACATTTATAAAATACACTCTTGCTGTCATACTGAGAATTCATATAATTCACAATAACTGTGAGAAGAATGGAAAGAAAACATTGTCCATATACATAAGCAAAAAAGGAGATAATTTTAAAAGAAACCAAGACTCCAATGAACAAAGAATAATAAATTCCCCTCTTAGGTAAAAACATATACAGTGTCATACTTGCTTCTCATTTACTCATTCACTGATTACATTAATGTCATTTTTATATATTCTGCATTAGTATGTTAAAACAAGTAAATATCAAAAAAAAATAAATTTTACAGTTCCTTGGTTATGTAGATCAAATCTTACTTTGTAAATATTAAATGAATTTCCTAGAAATAGAACCACGTGGAGTAACAAAGATTTTTTTAAAAGGCGATGAGTATTTAAATAAACACCCCAAACATATTGCTAAAATATAAATTCCTCATTAAAAAAAAAAAAGCCCGATTAGAAGCTTTCAGATCATTTGAAGATGTGAAAGGCTGTCTACGGTTCAAGTTCAGTGCCAAGTAAAAAAATCATTTCTTCTTCTTCCAACTCAAAGTATGTTTAGGGGAAGGATATCTGATAGAAGTGGTAATGCCAATCTAACCAATTTTAAAATATAAAGTGCTTCTGGCAATATTTGAATACATATAATTTGACAAAATTTTTTATAAACTTAAGCTTTGAAAAATAGCAAATATAAGCTCCAACAAAAAGCTTAATATGTAACTGAAAGAAAATAATATTTTGTAGGAAAAAAACTGTCCTTTTAAAAAGAGACAAAATGAGTTTTATTTCCCAAGAGAATTATGCCACTTTTATACAACAAAATTACGGTTACCACAAATTGCTTTCAACAATTCCACTGCTTCTTCATTTGACCACTTGAAAATCAAAATTCTTTCAGATTATAAATATAACTTTTTATAACTCTGTTATTACGTACTGTGAATGGGGAAAGGGGGCCAATCTTGTGGCCATAGCGTCGAACGGCCTCTCTGATGTGGCAGGGCTGGATGGCATCGCTGTGAGCCTCAACACCACAGGCCGCAGTGCTCTGCAACAGAAAAACACATAAATTGTTACTAAATCAAAAACACACAACAGAACTACAGTGTATAAAATATTAAAATAAACCTTTATAAAAAGGATCATTTTTTCCCTTAGGGTGCACATCACTGCAGCCATATACTACATCCAAAAAAAAAAAAAAAAGTTCCATTAACAAATCAAAGATGACTTTTACATGACCCCTTCCTATTAGACCTACCAAATGCAATTTTTATGCCTACAATATTTCACCTAAGCCAGCATGTCAAGGTAAGGAGAATACAGCCACTTGCATGCCGACAAAAAGTGTCAAGGAGCTTGTTGAAAGAACCACATGAAGTTCTTTTTTAAAAAACATTTATTATTATAAATGTTTCTTGGGAGATTCTTGAGCATATTTCTGAAATAACAGAGGGTCATCAAGTTAAAATGAAAAATGTAAAACTTCTATGTATTCATTTATCAGACTGGTGAATGTCATAAAAGACTGTTTCAACTTGGTGCCTAATTTTCTAAGTGTTCTGTTCCTCAGAATGAAATAAAACAAGAACTTTCTATTTTAATCTGTCTCATCTATAGAAGGCAGGTTTGAAAGCACAAAAACACACAAGAAAGAGAAAGCTAATGTACAATGAGTACAAATATCAACTCAAGAAATGATAGAGGTGTGTGGATGTGTATATAACATGATTTTTCAAAAGAAATTACAATGCTATGTAGGGCATTATAGTTTAATGATTCAATTGCAAGTTCTGGCTTATCAACTACCCTGGGTCCAGATCCCAGTCCTATCAGTTATCAGCTCTGTCTCTACCATAGTATCTCTAGGCCTCAATTTCATCTTCTTTAAATTGGGACAAAAATTATAATTGCTTTATAGGATTTTTGTGAAAATTAAATGAGGTGAAATATACAAACATAAAATAGTGCCTGGCATATGCTAGCTATTCTTAGTACTAGATTATTATTTAAATTAAGGATTAAAAATGGAACCTCCATGTTCTTGAAATGGTAAGCTAATTTAAAGTATAGTAGGTAATAGATACCAGACACCATATCATCAATCTTAAAGAATCAATGGAAAGAAATATTCAGCTCACATATTGGTATGACTGTGATCTAGAACTCATTCATAGTCACCTAATTAAAACTAATCATTATTCTGATCACTACTATAATTACTATAATTTACCTGATGATTACCAAAAATTTTTTAATTTGTTTTAATAGTTACACACGACAGTACAATGATCTTGACATATCATACATTTGAATCAGATGGCTCATAATTCTTGGAAAGTAATAAAAGTTTATGGAGAGTAACCTCTGTGGATCATACTTTGGCAAAATCTTACCAAAATGAAAAAGCACAAACTCTTTGACCCAGCAATTTCACCTTGAAGAATTTATTCTATCAACATGGGTACAAAACCACACACACACACACACACACACACACACACAATATTCACTATAGTACTACAGTAGTATCTGAACTGATGAATCAAATTTTCACCATGAGGGACTTCGGGGCCATTTCATAATCACTCCCAATGGAACTACTTCTAAGATATATTATATGAAAAAAATGCAAGGTATCTAATTGTGTGGCACTGTTACTACTTGTTTTTTTTTTTTTTTAAAGACTATTATATACTTATTTAAGCACATAAAATACACTGTGAGGGTACACCAAAAATGAGTAACAATGCTTATCTCATGGATATTAAGTGGGTGGCAGAAGGATGGGCATTACACGGAGACTGGCATTTCATTATATATTCTTCTGTACTTTTAAAATGTACCTTTATACTACATGCATGCTTTCCTTTACAAACTGGTAAAATATTCTTAAAATTTCTTCAAGAATATCTGGTAGTTACTCAAGCTGAGCCTGAAACAAATTAAAATTCAAAATAGATCTTGATTATTATTAAAACGAAATTTTAAATAAGCCAATAGGACATACTCTAGAGGATCTTTCTCAATTTCATTCCAAAAATACCCTAAATAATGTATCTCCTATGCCCATAACAACACAAATTTGGTTATTTTAATCCTCACTTTGGCACTTGCATAAAAGTACACAAGGTTCCTTTGAATGATTTTTAAATTCTCATTCCAGTTACTTTCAGTTGGAATATATTAGAATAAATGCAATCATCAGGTCCCTAGATGAGGGTAAAGACTCTTCTGTGAATCTATTCTGTTTCACAATAAGAATATGACTAATATAGGCTCATTTTTTTTGCTAGGCTTCACAGTTACTTATGAAGGAGGTTGAGACATTCTATGTATTTGCAGTAAAATACATACAAGAATTTACCTGGGCTGGAATCTAAAGAGTAAGTCTTCCAGTATAATCTCAAGTGAAAAGAAAGAGGCATTGAGAGGGTCAGAATCCGATAAGCTAAGTCAGAGAGGAACTCCTGCCCATGTGTTCCTCCACTAATTCTCCTAAATTCACTCTTTTCTACCTACAAATTGGATTTAGTTTTCATTTATTGTCTCCCTGGCTAATAGAAATGACACTTTTTCTCTATATTCTCTAATAAATTTGGTTTTGGTACAGAACACTTTGATCAAATCTCAGAACCACCAGCATGGCAATCAAATAGGACTTGGGAACACTGAAGTAGGAGACTGCTAGGGTTTGAATCTTTGTGTTCCCCCCAAATTCATGTTTAAGTCCTAACCCCCAAGGCATTAGGATATAGGACCTTAGGGAGGTGATGAAGTTACGAGGGTGGAGCCCTCAACCCTTTCACCATGTGAGGTCAGAGTGAGAAGATTAAGTGTGAACCAGGAAGTTAAGCCTTCCCCAGACAATGAATTTGCCAGCATCTTGATCTTGGATTTCCAGACTAAAGAAAGTGAAAAATACATTGCTACTGCCTTTAAGTGAATTTTAAAACATTTTGTTATAGTAGTCCAAATGGGCAATGCTAGAATCACAAATTAGAAATTGCCTTGCTTTGGCTATTTGTAAGATGTGGAGACAAGTAAGTTTGCCTGATTGAATCTTACTGCCCTTGACAAAAAAGGTGACGATAACTTATAAACAAATAAAAAATTCATTTTTGAGAAAAAAGTCAATAGATTATCCACTTTGCCAATTTCATGTTCATCTGCCATAATTAAACAACTGTTAACGTTAGTATGAATGAAGTTACCATGTGTACTTCTACATTGTCTTGGTTTACCCACAGGGTTCTTTGGAATGCAATATTTTAACCTGAAATGTTATATTCCTAGACTTTATTTTCCACTTCAACAAATATCTTCCATAAATATTTAGTCCCTTGGGGCAGGGTTGTAGCTCAGTGGAAGAGCACTTGCCTGGCATGTGTGAGGCACTGGGTTCGATTCTCAGTACCACATACAAATAAATAAAATAAAGGTCCATCAACAATTAAAAAAAAATTTAAAAAATGTTCAGTCCCTTAATGAGGCGCTCATGATCTATTAAAGTTAAAAATTTGTCACGAGTTTAGAATTTCTAATTTAACAACAATTCTAGCATTTTATAATATTTTAAAAATTACTTCAGAAAACTTAATATTAAATTTACATATTTGTTCTTTGTTATTAAGGATCTCATATATGTTAAAAATACATGTGAGAACTGTTAGATTTATATGTCACTTCATCTTTTCCATCCTCATTATGTTCACATTTTAGGTATTCTTGAAATTTTCAAAAATTAAATCCACATATTTGACAAAATACTGAGTAGAGTTGTCTATACCATGCTAGCAGAGATATCTGTGGGGAACGGAATTCTATAGTACCTTAAATGAAATGATAAAATTTTACTTGGTAAGTTCTCCCTGTGTCAGGTCCTCTTTCTCTTGGCTGCATTCATACTCATTTTTTAATTTCATTTTCATTGACTTTAAATCTTTTATTTCTGTTTCTTCACCTTAAAACTGATGGTTGGTATTGGAAGCTGAAGTATCATAAACATCATACACGTTAACTCTACTACTGTCTGATTGTCTTTGCTGGTTTATATTGAACAAAATCTCTCAGAAGCGTGAACTTTCAACTGTGGTAGAAGGCAGTTACATTGAAACTTCTGTTGTTTCTATATCTTTTACTTATTCTGTTTTCTTTTCGACTTATAAAGTGTCCTATCTTTTTTCAAACTTCCCTTTACCACAGTAATTCAATGTTTAAGAAGGATGTGGAATCTTAGACAACTGTCTCTTCTTTCCTCATCTATAATGGTAGGCTACATCTTTTGCTAAATTTGAAATCTTAAATCTTATAGAAGAATAATACATATAGCAGACTAGAGTCATTGAAAGGTTAGTATTCTAATATTCTTGCCACTCACTGGCCACAAAGGCCAGGAAAGTGTTTTCTTTCTCCTTGCTGTCCATCATATACACTATGATGTCCTCCTAGAGCTTTACTCTTCTAGATTTCCTTGCTGATGAAGGTGGGTCAATAGGTAGATAATTTTCTCATATAAAAATCTAATCAAGATGATAATTGATAAAATTGAAGTTCTATATAATTAGGAAACTTAAAGGAAATTAAAACTATAAAAGTTATTTAAGGACAAGACAAAAAAGAATCACTAAATTTGAGGAGTCACATATAACTAAATCTGCATGGGACATAAAACATCATTTATTCTAAGTTTTTTTTTCCAATTATTACCCAATTTTATTGTTGAATGTAAAAATAAAGAAGATAAACTTCATTATTTTATGTTAAATGAACTGTACTATGATACCACCACAGCTGAGGGTTCCAGTGAGAAAAAAAATCAAAGTGTAGTAAGAGTTTGAAGTTAATAACCTTGAAAATGAACATTATTAATTCTGATAATATTAATTTTGAATTTAGGAGAATCTGGATGTAGATTGGGCTAATACTTGTTTCAATCAGCAAATCTCTGCTGCAAAATAACTGAAATTCAAGTTTTCAACAAGATCGGGAAAAAATGCTTAAATATGCAAGAGAAAAATCTCAAGAATTTCCAAAAACTGGTTGGAGATACAGTTCAGTGTTAGAGTACTTGCCTAGCATGCATGAGACCTCTGTACCAAACAGACAGACTGACCAATACACATACATGTACAATTTCCAAAAAGTTATAATTATTCTATATATACTTGTGCTTACATAATTACTAGGCTAATTTCAACTCTTTCTCACATACTTTGGAAAGCAAATCCACTGAAAAGGTCTTGTAGGCAATCCTAGTTTTAGTATCAGCCAAATTAGTACAATAGTTGAAATTCTTTAAAACTACTTTACAATTCAGAAATCCCTCATAGTTCAGATTTTCCTTTAACAAATAAGCAATGAACTCTGCCATTTTGTAAATGAAAGGGGAAATCAGAAATGAGGATGAAATTTAAATTTGCTTACTATCATTTATAAAATTATATCTTGATATGGTTTCACTACTTGCAGTAGCTAACAGTTCCTATTGTACTAACCTAATTGTAGATAAAAATATAAGCTTCAGACAAAAACCAAGTACTTGAAAGCACTGAAGATTAACCAAATCAGGCAGAAACTGGAAGGGGGAGTGTCTACTCTTAGAAGATGGGAATGGCAGTGGATTGAATTTCCACTTTTACTAAGGTCAGGCTCCAGTGGATATGGAAGTGGTTAAAACACAACCCAAGAGGCTTGATAAAGTACAGGACAGAGTTCAAGGCAAACCCAAGCAGGTGTGAAGTGAGGAAGAAAGTCTCAAAAAAGAACAGAATCAAAGACCCAAATTTAATCTATAAGTTTTACCCAAATCTTTGACTAACTCCTAAATTGTTCCAGTGTGGTACTGAATCCATGAAATTCTGCTAAAGCTAAAAGAAGATAACAGAGATTCTGGATGTTGCCACAAAAGAGAAGTTTGAAGTTTAGAGTAAGTCTAGAAGAATAAATTTTCTGCTTAACACACATGTACTGTCACCACTGCTACCAACTCTCTTCATAGGAATATAACAGAATCCCACAGTAACTATAATAGGTCTGGTGATGTAGCTCAAGCGGTAGCATGCTCGCCTGGCATGCGTGCGGCCCGGGTTCGATCCTCAGCACCACATACAAACAAAGATGTTGTGTCCGCCAAAAACTAAAAAAATATTAACATTCTCTCTCTCTCTCTTAAAAAAATAAATAACTATAATGTATTACTCACAATATCTACAATATCACTGAAAATGACCAGACATGCAAAATCACAAGAAAGTGTGACCTATATTCAATGAAGAATAAGAAAATTCAGATATATAATTTAGCAAATAAGAATTTTAAAGCAGATGTTATAAAAATGCTCAAGAGCATAAACAAAAATCAATAAATGAACAAATAAAAATTATAACACATAAACAAACTAAAAAAGAAATCAAATAGAGATTCTAGAAGTATAAAAGTAAAATATGAGAAGTAAAGTATTTCTGGTTGCATGCAACAGTAGATTGGAGCTGGGAGAAGAAAGAAAAAGGCTGGAACAGAAAGAAAGATCAGTAGAATTTATCCCATCAGAAGAAGAGAAAATACTAAAAGAAAAATCAAAGAGTTTCGTGTACCTATGAAACAGTACCAAACAAACTAACATAATAAGGTACTTGGAATTTCAAAAATGAATGAGAAAATTAGGCCAGAAAAAATCTGAAGAAATAATTGCTCAAAAATTCCCCCAGCTTGGTTAAAGACATAAATTTATACATTCAAGAAGCTCAGTGAACTGTAGGCGGGAGAAGTACAAAGTTTTGAAAACCATTCCTATCATTATGATAGTCAAGTTGCTGAAGATAAAAATAAAGACCCAATTCTGAAAGCATCAAGATAAACACAATGCATACAGAAAACCAATAATACATATTTATTGAATTATATTTTAAAATAATGGTTGCCAGAAAGAAGTGGAGTGACAGCATTAAAAGACTGAAAAAAAAAGTTCCCAACCTACAATTCTACAGTGAAAATATCTTCCAGGAATGAAAGTAAAGATATTTTCAGAAATATGAAAACTAAGATAAAATTATCATTAGCCAATCAACACTATAAAGAAGTTGAAATTTAGCAGAACACAAAAGAAAAATGATAACAAAGGAATTCTGATCATCAGAAAGAAAAAACAACTGTGGGAATGGTAATGTTAAGTCTATTTTTTCTCTCAGTTTCACTGAAATATATTTGATTACTTAAGGCAAAAATTGTAATGCTGTGGCTTACAACATATGTAGATGTAATATATTTGTAATACATCTTTTTAAATCCTGAAAATTTAATCCTTAGCATAACTACTGAAAAAAAGTATGTGAAGTTATCATAAAGAAACCAACAGATACTTAAAATTAATTTCTAAAAAGTTATACAATTAACCCAAAAGAGGGCAATAAGGAGAAAAGAGAAACAAAAAGTACAAATAGACATAAAAGCCAAAAACATATAGAAAGTAGTTGTCCCATATCCAACTATGTCAACAAGTGCATTAAATGTCACAGAATTAAAGACCATAATTAAAATATGCAGGCAGAAAGCAAAGATAAAAAAGTAAGACCCAATTGTTTGTTGACAAGAGATACACTTCAAATATATTTATCTTTAAATTTAAAGACACAGACACAATGGAATGAAAAGCAATTGAATTAAAAAACAAAAAACAAAAAAAACAAGAACCGTAAGAAGGCTGGAATGGCTACATCAATCAGATAAAACAGACAACAGGGTGGATACTGATGCCAGTAAGAAAAAGAGAAATTTCATAAACATAAATAGATTATTTCACATCCATGGATTACAAGACTTGATATCACTTAGAAATTCACACCCCAAATGGATATAAGCAATCAGTTCAATCCCTTTCAACATGCCACCAACCATTTCTTTTTTTCTTTTCTCTGCTTCTGCTAAAATTTTTATAGAAATACAAAGGACATAACATACCTATACAGATTAAAAATAACAGTTTGAGTATTTATACTACTATAAAGCTATAGTAATCAAGATGGGAAATCAATACTGACAAACCAAAGAAACAGTTGAATTCCCCAAAATAAATTCATATAGATATATGGTCATTTGATTTTCAACAAAGCTGTCAAACAATGAGAAAAAAAAGAACAAAAAGTTCTGCAGTGACCAGATATCCATATGTAAAAACCAGATTTGGCCTCAACTTATACATATACAAAACTTAATTTGCCCAAATTAATAAAAGTAAAGCAAGAACTAAAACTATAAAATATCACCCTGACTTGGGTTAGGACCCATTTAAGACTTCTTCAGAAATTCAGAACACGTGCTCATCAAAAGATACCATTAAGACAATAAACAGTATGCCATAAACTGGGAAATATGTGAAAAGTATATATTTGACAAAGGACAATTCAAGATATATAAAAACTCCTATAAATTGATAGCTGGGCATGGAGGTACATGCCTGTAATTTCAGCCACTTGGGAAGCTGAAGCAGGAGTATTGCAAGTTTGGCATCAGTCTCAACAATTTAGCAAGACACTGTCTCAAAATAAAAAACAAAAAGGTCTGGATAAAAAGCTAAGGGTAAAGCACCCCTGGGTTCAGTCCTAGTATCAAAAAACAAAAACTCTGCATGGTCACCCAAGGTAGTGGGATGTTTAAATGCAGTGGACTGACAAGTTTACAATGCCTTTCTAGACTTGTATTCTGTGGTCATTTCAAGAATAGTATCATTTCTGATTGGCAGTGTGATTAAAAGCTGTTGTTTAAAAGATAGTTTTGGTGTGGCATCCTCTTTCTCTCTCACTCTTTTCTCTCTCTCTCACTCTTTTCTCTCCCCTCTCCC
>NW_025999982.1:12284473-12302412 GCF_001458135.2 Marmota marmota marmota
CTGAAGCTAATAAAGGCAACAAAACATAATAAAACAAACAAAAAATAAAAACCTGAATAAAGGATTTGAACAGCTACTTCTCAGAGGAAGCTATATGAATGACAAAGCATTAAATGGAAAAAAAAAAGTGTTCAAGTTAGTTAGGGAAATGCACAAACTATTGTTACCACTAAATTTTCAATAGAATGGCTGGAAGTAAAAACAATGACAACATAAAATGTTTATCAGGATGTGGACAACTGGAATTCTTAAATATTGTTCGTGGAAGTATAATATGGTTCAATCCTTTTGGAAAAAAAAAAGGTCTTGCAGTTTCTTTAAAAATCAAAAATACATAACTCTACCACCCAGCAATTTTCTTCTTAGCTATCTACCTAAAAGACATGACAATATTTGTATTTAAAGACTAACACAGAAATATCCTAACAGATTTATTCACATTACCTGAAACACTGGTGATATTCCAAGTATCCACCAACAAAAGAATGAATAAGTTGACATATTCATATAATGAAATATTCATCAGTAATAAAGAGGACTACATTATACTGAAAAACAAATTTAAAAAAACCTCCTAAGTAAAAGAATTTCATACAAAAGAGTACATATTATATTTTGTTTATTTAAAGTTCTAGAATATAATAAACTAATCTATAGTAAAAAATTGTAACAGTGGTTACTTTTCAGAAGATAGTGGCAATAATTGGGAGAAAAAATGAAGGAAATTTCTGAGCTGATGGTAATGGTCTGTATCTTGAAAGGGTTTTGGAAAAACATAGGTTAATGTATTTGTCAAAATTATATTTTTATAGTGCACATAAGAATCAAGGGGCTGGAGTTGTGGCTCAGTGGTATAGGGCTCGCCTAGCATGCATGAAGCACTGGGTTCGATCCTCTGCACCACACAGAAATAGAGGTGAAGATATTGTGTCCATCTGAAGCTAAAAAAATATTAAAAAAAAAGAATCAAATGATTCACTGAGCATAAATTTTACCTTTAAAAAAAGGAACCATAAATTATAAACAATAAACTGTTTAGGTATAAAATGCACTGATGTCTGCAACTTATTTTGTAATGTATCATTAAAAAGAATGAACTACAGAATAAAGGGGATGATTAGATAAATAGATATAGTAAATGTTATACAGTAAATATGTAGTTATAAATATACTTAAATGTTAATTACAGAATCTGGATGGTAGATATGAAGTGTTTATAATTCTTTTATCTTCTATATGTTTGAAGATTTTTATAGTAAAATTTTAGAGAAAATCAGCATCCTCTTTATCCAGATTACAGTTGTTTAAAAAGTTTAAGTAGAACTCATTGAAAATGGGTGAATGTAAATTGGTTACTTCTAATATTTTGAGTTGAGAGAAAAACCGTACATTTTTCCTATCTCTGAAAGAAACTTAAAGGCTCTTTTCACTCTGTACCAGGGGGGAAAAAAAATCATCACTGACCTTTTTTCTCTTCCTCTGCTTGGTTTTAGTAGAGTCCTGTGTAGCACTCCCACTCCCTAGGGATCCTGATGTGGTTCTCCCTGAGTGCTGGGATCCAGATGATGGAGCTGTTGGTGTAGGAGGTGGCGTGTTCTCAGGGGAGTCGGGGCAGGACTTCATGCAAGACCCCTGCCCAAAGAGACATGGCTTTGTAATAAATAACCAGGCCCTTTACTAACATTACAATTTTAAAAAAATAGCTAATGAATTTCATGTTACTTATGACTTTCAAATATGAAAACATAAATTATTCCTATCTAGTCCATAGAAATGACTATCTTGTTGTTGAGGTTCTAAATACATTAATTTATAATCTAATTATTTAGACAAAATCAGAATTCTTCATGTATAAACTTTTAGCCTCTGGTTTTGTTAGATAGAAATTTTGTTAGCATTTCAAACTTACCTGTCTTACAAGTTTCCTTAAAAGGATGCTTTTTAGATGATATTTGTGACAATGGTGACTAGAATTTTCCCAGTAACTCAAACTCACCCTTAGAGTCACTGTGGATTACTCTAGTCCTTTCCACTTGCAATGTCTTCCTTTCTTCCTTTCCTTTCTGATATTCCTAATAACTATCTACTTTCTTGGGTCATGAATGCATGTCTGTTCTTTCTTTCATGTAGAAGCACTTCAATATTGAAGACTGCTACACATTGTAGCCTCATTTTTATGGTTAAATATTCTAAATAATTCCAACCAGTTATTATTAGATATGCTTTTATGCTCCTTCAAACACACCATCTCCATTACTTTCCTTTAGACATTCTGCACCAGGTAAATGTCAATCCAATAAGGATGGCACCTAAAATAAACTAAAAAAAATCTTTGTTGCATCACAATATTGCCATCTCAGACATATACAAGCAAATAAAAATCTGTCCTTTTTTTAGTATGATATGATTAATCTAAACATTCCTCATCCTATCAACCATACCAGCCATACTATCTACTGTCCATGATTTCTATAATGTATTAAAAACTTATGCCACACTTTGTAAAATGATTTGCTGAAAATTTGGATGCTGGTTTTAAGAGTATTTCCTTGATCTTTTCGAGAACCACTGTTAAAAAAAAGGGAATGAGGCTAACCTGCCATGACTTGTTCCTGGAAAAACAAGATACAGGTTGAGTATCTCTTTATTCAAAATGCTTGGAACAGAAGTGTCTCATATTTGAATTTTTTTTTCTTTTGGAGTATTTGCATAACTCTTAGGGATCATAGCTACCTCTGTGCAAATCATATGTTAGGACAAAACTTGGAAAATTAACCTGAATTAATATTAAATTTGCTAATCTAGTATGAGGAACCCAAGCTTAACTTGCTCAATCCCATCTATGGTTAGTATTCAAGAATGATCTTCCTTTAAATGTAAGGCACTGAACATTAACATCATGATGCTAAGTTTTCAATTCCAATCAACTAAACCTAGCACAATCATTTGGATCTTCTTAAAACATCCTTTTGAACACATTATCCTTCAGCCAAGAATCATTCAAATTCTTCTTAATGATTCCTGCACTCTAAGACCCTATATAGTCTGGGCCATGATTTTCTAACCAAACCTGCTACTATCCCTTCTCAATGAACGTGTTGCTTGTATATTTCAATCATAGTTGGTTTTTTTCCTCCCATGTATAATCATACTTATGCTTCATCCCTGGCCCAGAACATCTTCCCCACTTTGAGGTTCTCATCCCTTCAATACTCAGCTTTCTGATTGTAACTGGGGAATGTGTGTGTGTTTGTGTGTGAGTGAGGGAAAAGAGAGAGAATCAGAAAATCTTTTATTTCAACCCCTGCACTTTCTGTTTGGGCCACTCATTTTGTTACGTTATCTTGAATTGTTTTTTTCATTTATTTGCTTTTTTGTTTTACAAAATGTTCTGTTTCCATGAACACAGCTCCTATTAGTCTCCAGAGACCTCTTTGGACCCACTTTGGTACATTACTTAAGGTGCAGGCCCTAGAGATTGGCTGCTGATTTGCAGTGTTGATGACTAAGATTTCTGATTTACAGTATCATTCTTTTGTGTTTCATTAGGTAATAAAGGGCAGTAAAGAAGACAGTCTTTATGAATGTCCACTTTGACTACCAGTCACAGAGGAAGAAATGTGTCTGCCAGGCCAGGAAAAGCTTGAGGCTTATACTAATAATCTGTAAGGATGCTCAATGACACTCATGTTCCCACCTCCCAGAGAGCCCAGGAAATCCAGCATACATAGGACATTTTTTTCTTAACTGCCATGTAGCTGGGAACAGAGGCTGTGGTTGCTGAGCAGTTGCCCAGGGCAGCTTGGCCACCCTGGAGAACCAAGCAGGGTGGGGAACACAAAGAACCTTCCTAGCCATGCAAGCAATCACTTGAATGTTAAGGGAAAACTAGCCTTGTTATGTTCACAGTAAATTTCCTCAATTAGAAATGTAAAAACAAATTTGTCTGATGTTAATGGAAAGCATACTTATATACACATTCATAAAGTGAATGTGCATCAAAGACATTTTAAAGGGTGTTCTTTGACATCATAATTTGGGTTTGAAACATAAAGAAAACAGTGTTTAATCAACTAAGTAAGCTTTAGGGATTTTTAAAGTATGCTGGCTGATAATAATGTATGACCTTTTCCAAGAAAAGAAATGGATTTTTAATGGGCATAAACATTTAATTCCTACTTGGATTTCAAGCCAATCTGATTCTCCAAGAGATATAAAAAGACATCAAGTTGACTTTTTAGTATGTAATAAGATGATATCTTAATATATTTTCTAAATACCGTAAAGTAAGATATTTAAACCTGGGATTCATAGGGTTTATAGATTCCTTAGATCATAGATGAATTCAGAAGTGTCTGAACAACATAAAATTGTATGCAAAATTGGCAAATATGTTTATGGAAAAGAGGTTTGTAGTCTTCATCAGATTTTCAAAGAGGTGTGGCCTAAAACAAATTAGAATTACTTCTTAGAAACTATTTTAGTCATCAGTCTTACCTATAGATATTAATAAGAAGCAGACATTTATAATTTAGGTACAGATATAACACAGGGCTTTGTAATTTTCAAACAGGTTAAACATTTCACTTCACATGATCTAAAATCCATTTTGTGATTATACATTTGGATGTTACTATTTTTGATGTCTTTTCTATAGTTATTGACTTAACTATAAGAAACTACTGCTTTTTGTTAGCAAAAAAGAGGTCAGATACTAGCAAATATATTCAACATGTTATATTTTATTTCTGGCTTTTAAGCACATGCTGTTTACAGAAAATATTCGATATACTAAAAGTTGTGGAAAATTATTATGTAAATGTTTAAAACTGGAAAGAAGACTTTATAGTCCCCATAAATAGGAAGCCCATCAGCGTAAACAGATCAGAAAAGAATCTGATTTTTACATGATAGGCTAATCTAAAGCTAATGAGCCAAGTGTGTTTAAATCATGTCTATACATGAATCAATAAATTAAATGGGAAGCTTTTAATAAATTTCAATAAATCTTAGTAATTACATGAATAATAATTCTCTAATTTATGGGTAGGTGCTGGGGACTGAACCAAGGGCCTTCTGCATGCTAGGAAAGCACTCTTCTACCACCAGGCTACATCCCAGCCAAATTCTCTCATCTTTGAGGCAAAAAGAAATAATTTTTCCCAATGTTATTCAATTAACTAAACCAGTTGTTTATTTTCTGTGGAAATGAAAAATGCTTTGCAAATATCCCACCTTTACTGAAGGTCTAGGAAAGTCAAGTGAGGAAAAGAAAAATTGAAACGAAAATTGTTCTAGTAAGTAGACTGTTAAGTCCTGGCATATAGTAAGTTCTCAATAAATGTTTATTTGGTGTATGTTTTAAAGTTTTTTTGACTGAAGGCTATACTTTACTAATCTTTTTCAAAGAACTGCTAATGTAAACACAGACACATAACAAAATCCACCAATGTCTTAAAGTCAGATTTTCTGAAACTTACCTCAACAGAGTTGTGATACTGAATGAAAGTTGCAGAAATGGCATGACTGAAGGGGTCCCCTGCTTTGGTTATCATGTCCTGTCTCACAAGAAGAGCCAGATCCACTAACTAGAAGATCAGAGCAATGAAAATAATGAATACCATTAAAGTGGTGAACCTAAAAGCAATACATTCAAAATGTTATTGATAATACTGTATCTAAAAATCTGTATTGTGGACATGAGCACAGACTTTCACTAATTGATAAAATTCATGACGTACTTATGAATACAAATGATATATTCTGACTTTCTAGGGAAGTAATTCTCAAAGCTCATCTCAGAATCAGTAGGGAAGCATTTTAAAATATAGATTTTTGGGCTACAAGCCCATAGATTCTAGTTTAGTAGGTCTGTTCTAAGTGGGTAGTCTGGGAGTTCCCACTGTAAACATGTACAGAGGGGTTGGTAATACTTGGAGAAACTGGCAGATGGCAGTGATCCCAGATCCAGATTTTGTTGAGCACTAGGAGACCTCACATACCTAGACAGGCATTTTTCCAAACTTCAAACAGTATCTCTAAAGGCAGATGAGGACTTCAGAGTTCAATTTCAAGAACAATTAGAGGGGCTTGAGTTGTGGCTCAGTGGTACAGAGTTTACCTAGTAAGTGTGAGGCACTGGATTGGATCCTCAGCATAAAAATAAATAAATAAATAAATAAATAAATAAATGTATTGTGTCCATCTACAATTAAAAAACTATTAAAAAAAAGAATAATTAGAATCTTTTTCTACCCTAACACCCACCAGAGCTAAGGATACAAAGAAACATAACTGAACTAAATTTTAGTAAATGATATAACTGTCACAGAAAAGAACTCATGGATGGTAGAGCAGAGGGTGTAAGTAGAACTGATCAAGGACAAAAATGAGAAACCAGCCCTGTGTGGTTTGACAGACAGTTTAGAATTTTTACCTGTGCCACTGTTTCATATGCTAAATAAGCTAAAATTTCCATAGCGACAACATTGGGTTTTATCTCCATGCTGCTGCAGTCCAACCAGTCTCGAAATTTGGAAGCTTTTTTGGCTAGTCATTAAAAAACAAGTGGAAAATTTTAATTTTTAAAGTATCTTAATACTGCATATATAATCATAAATTGAAAAACACCTTTCCTGAGAATTGTATACAAAGAATAATGCCCATAAAAGCAAAGCAATATTTTGACCTTGAGGTTTTCTTTTTTTTTTTTATTGTTGGTTGTTCAAAACATTACATAGTTCTTGATATATCATATTTCACACTTTGATTCAAGTGGGTTATGAGCTCCCATTTTTACCCCATATACAGATTGCAGAATCACATCAGTTACACATCCATTGATTTACATATTGCCATACTAGTGTCTGTTGTGTTCTGCTGCCTTTCCTATCCTCTGCTATCCCCCCTCCCCTCCCCTCCCATCCCCTCTTCTCTCTCTGCCCCCTCTACTGACATTCATTTGTCCCCCTTGTATTATTTTTCCCTTTCCCCTCACTTCCTCTTGTATGTAATTTTGTATAACCCTGAGGGTCTCCTTCCATTTCCATGCAATTTCCCTTCTCTCTCCCTTTCCCTCCCACCTCTCATCCCTGTTTGATGTTAATCTTCTTCTCATGCTCTTCGTCCCTACTCTGTTCCTAGTTACTCTCCTTATATCAAAGAAGACATTTGGCATTTGTTTTTTAGGGATTGGCTAGCTTCAGTTAGCATAATCTGCTCTAATGCCATCCATTTTCTGCATTAAAAAATGACCTTGAGGTTTTCTAGACCCAAGAAATACAAGTTTTGCCAGGCGCAGTGGTGTAGTAGGTCTTGAATCCCAGAGACCCAGGAGGCTGAGGTAGAGGATTGGCAAGTTCAAGGCCAGCCTCAGCAACTTAGGGAAATCCTAAGCAACTCAGCAAGACCCTGTTTCAAAATTAAAAATTAAAAAAGGCTAGGGATGTGATTCAGTAGTTAAATGCCCCTGGGTTCAATCTCTGGTACATCCCCTGCTCATCCAAGGTAAGGAAAAGATGTACAAGTTTCAACCCTTGATTACAACGCAACACAATGGCTGCCTTTAAGAAATCCCTATGCATTTTATTCTGAATCTGTGGTACATGACAGTATACTAAACTACTTAAAGTTTAGTACTTTTCATATTGCTTCAAAATATGTTACCACTGGCCATTGCTTAAGTTGCATCAACAGAGATTTGTTTGATGTAACGTTTTTCTTTTTTATTATTTTAATTTATTTATTTTGGTATTCAGGGGTGCTTAACCACTAAGTCACATTGCAGCCTTTTTAAATCTCTAAGTTGATTAGGGGTCTCTTTAGTTGCTGACACTGGCTTCAAATTTGCAATCCTCCTGCCTCAGCCTCCAGAGTCACTGGGATTACAGGCATGCACTATCATGCTAGCTTGATGTAACTTTAATTTATACTCGTGGAAATAAAAAACTAGGAGAAAGCCTATGATGAAGAAAGAAACATACAGAAACTGCCCATCTAACACTTTTCAAAATGTGTCTATTATACGAAAAAATTCAAAGTTGTGAATTCATTTATTTATTTTTATTTATATATGACAGTGGAATGCATTATAATTCTTATTACACATATAGAGTACAATTTTTCATATCTCTGGTTGTATACAAAGTATATTCACACCAATTCGTGTTTTCATACATGTACTCTGGATAATAATGATCATCACATTCCACCATCATTAATAACCCCATGCCCCCTGCCTTCCCCTTTATTTAATTTAGAATAAAATAAATTGATATCTGGCCTGATTTAAACTTGTAGCTATGTTTTCCAGATTAAGATGCCCAAATTCTTAAACCTGACTCTCAAAACCATTCAGGCTGATTCCAGCCTTTCTTTACATTGCTTCCCTATTTAGCTGTCATGTGGCCTTGGATTTAACCCTTTTTATGGTCATTCTTGCTCCTTTCCTTCCATGGATTGCTCTCCCATCTCTCTTCATCATTCATATGAATTCTGACCATATAAGTCATGGATATACTTTCACACTCTAGCCATGTATTAAAATACAGGGTATCTTTTATATGTGCTTATCATTTTTCAAACCATATTATAAGTTCTTTGTGGGTAAAGATCATGAATCAGGTCTCTCTGCATACCTAACAGTACCAAGCATATATGGGACCAAGAAACATAAGGGACCGTCAACTAACTATATCCAAACTGCCATAGTACTAAGAAAAATCTAATTTGATATAGAGCTTTCCCTAGACATTACTAATTTAAATAGTACTCTAGAGGGAAAATGATTGATAGGGAAAATTTTTTTTAATCAAATCTACATGATGTTTAAAAAAAGCTACTTATTATTCTTTAGATTAACATCATACCACTGGTCTACAGAACACTTAACAATAACTTAGAGCATGGCATTTTGATCCTTACAGATAGAATCTTCATGGATTCCATATACAAAAGAGTTTTGTTTTAAATAAATCACAGAAGACATGAAATCCTGCTATCTCTAAAGCTGTCAAATGTGGCAGAATTATGATTAGCCCCCTTAAAGTTATCTCCCTACAGTAACTCATCTTCCACATATTCAGACATGAAACATTCCATCTATCTAGTAAGCTGCAACAGCTCATGAACACTTGCTAGACATCTCTGAAATACTTCTGACAGAATTAAAGTCACCAGGAAGCAATCTGGTAAGATCAATGAAATGTACCTTATTTACTTCTCCCTTTGGCAGATCATTAGGAACACAGAAACAGATATTTAGTGACTATGCTCTAAAAATTTTACTTTGAAAGTTATGAAAAGGATAATTATTAGTATTAGGTCAGACCTATGAATAGAAGCAAAAGAATTAGTAGCTTCCTTACTAGACTATAAGCACAGAAACAAGGACTATGACTCCACCATTGTATCCTCAGAAAATAAAATAATGCCTTTCCTTGGCAGACTCACAAGAAAGTATTTCTAAAAGAAATGAAGAAAGGAAAGAAAAAGATATTTCTTTAACAAAAAGGCAGAGTCCAAACTTTTCTATGTATCAAAAAAGATGCACAGATTTCCCATAAACCACGCATTATTGCTGTCCATCAACAAGTGAACAAACATTCTCTGAGCCATTTGTTCCCTGTCGTCTGGAAAAGGACTGCTTCAGAGACTGATGCTTCCAGGATATTATTGGTTTTTCCAAAAGCAGCACAATGATCCCCAGCTGTAACAGTTCATTTTCACCCAGAGCTGAAGGAGCTTCTAAACAAATGAGTTTCTTCTTTACTCCTCTTCCCCATATATCAGGAAAATGGGTAATCTGGAAACTGACTAATAACTTAAGTAGAATTCTGAACAATGTCCAAAAGTTCCTAGTGTTATCAGCTTTCTAATACTAGACTACATTTAGAACAACTTTACATTATAATTTCATACAGAAATTTAAGGTTAATCTCATACACTTTTTATATCTCTTATCAATAATTACTAGACAAATTTAAGTTTCTAACAAAATTCTTTTCTCCCACCCCTGACTAATATTTCATGATTTCTACTACATCTGTTCTCACCAAGAATTCTGTGACTTCAACCCTTTGAAATTACTATTCTTTGCATTAATTGAAAATAGCCTTCCTCAGAGGGTAAGGATTCCTCTGGAACCTCCAGAGTAAGGGTTCCTTATTCCCTTCTTTCTATATGTCTTCAATGGGCAGCTATGGTTGGTTATCTAGCCTGCTCATTTCCCAGTAACAGAGGGCCTTCAGGCAATGTCTTCATTCTCTTAAAGCTACTCTCACAAGAAAAATACAGAACAAGTCAATGGACAGCAGTTTTCTAACAGAGGCAAAAAGAGAATGGAATCATATATATATATAAATAACTATCATACACAATTTCCTGCCCACCTGATAATCATTTAATTATGGCAAGAAAATAAAGCCATTTCAAGACAAAAATGAGTACTTTGATCACTCAGTCTCAGGAATAATGACATTAGGCCCATTAATATTTTAAAATATTATCAGGGGTATAAAGTTAAAAAATAAAGGTAGTTACTGAAATGGCACAATAGAATGTAAGATAAATAAACTAGTAGAGAAAAACTGAAATGAATAAAACCATATGAATCCAACAGAACACAGAAAAGGAGGAGGAAAAATAAATAAAAACACATAGTACATTTAAAACACAAAATATAACAGTACATATAAAATCAAATGTAGATACAATTTGAACTCATCTGCTAAAAGAGACTCTTAGATCAGATTGATTTTTAAAAATCTAGGTAATAATTGTTCAGAAAAAAATAAAAATAATGCTTGAAAGAATTGCAATATGATTTGCCAGAAAAACCATTGTGAGTCAATGCTAATGTTAAGTTTTAAAAGATTTAGCCAGTGGGGGTACACACACCTGTAATCCTGGAAACTTGGGAGGCTGAGGCAGGAGGATCATAAGTTTAAGATCAGCTTCAGCAACTTAGACCCTGTCTCAAACAAAATGTGGGGGGTGGTTTGGGATGTGGCTCTGGGTTCATTTCCCAGTACTTAAAAAAAAAAAAAAAAAACAGGAGAGACACACAGAAAGACAGACAGACATGTGGGGACAAGTGCATGGAGTACTGCATACATGGCATACATTAAGGGCTTCTGAGTGGCAAACCATTCTCCCATGCTAGGCATGTAAGTGGCAAACCACTTACCCCGTAGGCACAGCCCTGAGCATGAGGCCACGTGTTGCAGTCCCTGCACTTGCTATATGCCCGCTCCTCGATTGGTCACTGCAGGAACTGTTGGCCAGAAATTGTATTGGTGGCTGCCTGTAATCTGCTTAGCTACTGCCTGAATATATATACATGGTAACTGCGCAATAAATCAGACCTGCTTCCTGCTTGGTCTCTAGAGGTCTTGATTAGCAACTCCGCAGCCACACTCTCCTCTACCCTGTTCTGTGGACCTCCTCATAGAATGAGAAAGAGCCCACGCACAGAAACAAGGGGTGGGGGGGTGTTAAAGACTTTAAGTAAAATGACTATCTGAATTATATAAATATACAAACAAAAGACAGACCAAGAGCCTTAGTCATAACTGAACTCATGCTGTAAAGATGTTTTGCTCCATTGCCCAAAAAGTGATACTCACTATTTTAAAATAATACCAGTAACTGCCATGAACAAGCATGTAAGAAAACATATATGGTGGAATCACAATTCCTATATTCTGGTGATTATTTATCAGGAGAAGAAGGAAAAAAACCTAACTTTCTAACCAGTACAGCAATGGCTTTCTAAATTTGGTGACTCACTTGTACAACGTATTCTCAACCTCAGTATTCTATCATATAAAACAGATCATTCCACCAAGGTTTCATAATGAAGCCTCTATGGACACCATTTGAACAAATATTTTTAAATAATGAATTCCTTCTTTCCTACAGAAAAGAAAATTAAGCATAGTGTACTGTTTATATTACAATTATTTTATTGGGGCTGACGTTGTGGCTCAGTGGTAGAGCGCTCGCCTAGCACGTGCGAGACTCTGGGTTCGATCCTCAGTCCCACATAAAAATAAATAAAATAAGGTATTGTGTTTAACTACAACTGAAAAAAAAATTTAAAAAACACAATTATTTTATAGAGGGGAAAATGTTACTTTTAATCTAGTTTTTGTGTTAAAAGCAAAAAGTGAACAAAAATCTAATTTTCAAATGAAAGGTATGAGAATTTAAGATTGTCAGTTTTAGTGTAAAATACTACTTCTATTCCTTTAAGTGAATTAAATTTAAAATATGATTTAAAAAATAGTTATATTGCACCAAATGTTATTTTATAAAGTGGAGATTTATAGTTATAAAAGACTTGAATGCCATTTTTAAACCTAAAAATTATGATACAAAAACCTCTCATTTGCTGAAATTGCCATGATCTGAAGTGTCATTTACTTAATGTTTCACAGATGCATGCCAAGTTGTTAGTCAGATTGGAAAGTATATTTAGTTAGAAAAAAAATCTTTCAAAACATGTTTTCCTATATTTTTCTGACATTTACATGGGGCACTATTTGAAATGTGTCATTCATTTGTACTTTATGATCTATAAATGAAACTCTCATTTTTTTCCAAATCAAATACTTTGTTATTATGACCAGATAATAGCTTTTTGTTTAAAGACATCATTGTTTCTATAATCCCTCAAATCAATGTCATGTGCTACTTTGTCATATTTTTTACTGGACTTTTCATCACACTTTCACTCTGAGATTTACCCCAAGAGCCTTAGTCATCACTGAACAGTTGCTGTGAAGATGTTTTGCTCCATAATCCAGTTCACTACGATGAGTCTTTATGTACTTTTAATAAGCTGGTATTCAATGATGGGTAAGCACTAATAATACTGGTAGGTCATTCATGTTAGGAGAGTATGGACTAATGAATGTGGCTAATGCTGAATGCATGCCACAGCAGGAGGTTAAAGACAAAAATGGAAAAGACTACTGATATGCTCATTTGTGGAAATATGAGTATGCATAAAGGCAAAGTTTGGTATTATAATTAATACTGGGGGCGTTTAAATGTCATGACTGTACTACTGGAGTCCATTGTGGATCAACTAGAATCAGCAACACTAGCATAAATATGATCAAGAAACTGGAAAAGAAATTAAAATTACCTTTCTGACTAAAGGTAATATGAATAATTAACATAACTCTGTATATTACTAGTGCCCTTTAAAATCTCTTAATAGTATTAATTGCAAAACAGTAGAATGTTGTAAAATCTTTAGGTTTCCCCCAAAATGCAAGTTGTTTTGTAACAGCAACAACTATGTATATATTAAATACCAACTTCTAAGGAATAAAGAACATGTCAGTTTTATGCATCTGTAACACAAATCTCTTATACATTAACATATAATTAAGTAGTTAAATGCATACTTACAGAAGCTTAATTGTCGACTTTCACAAAACTCTGCGTATTGAGCTGAATCCATACTTCGTGTCTGTCTTTCTGCCCTCTAATGAAAAAATGAAAAGACAAAACGTTTTCAAGGAAGTAGACTATTACATACATTTTCACAGCTAAAACTTAAGTTTGAAGTATTATTCTGCTTTCCTTACCCCAGGCAAATAAAGTTAAGTACTACCAAGTGCTACATTATATACCATGACACATATGATAAGTAACAGTAGCTGTGAAACTTGCTTCTTTTGGAAATAAAGTTTAAAATTTTATTTCTACTTCGTTATTGAAACTAAAACTAAAAGACTGAATTTCTTAAGACTATGTACTTCTAAATTTTCTTACTAGACCATCCTTTTAAAGGAAAAAAAATGTTAGGGGATAATAAACCAATAAACCAAACAAAATATTATTAAATATTATTGTTCATCTGTTTTAAAGCTGTAATTTTTTCAATGTTAGTCAATGGACCCAGCAAATGAAATCCATATTTCCCCTTAGAACTTGGTGCCACAGTTAACAAATCCTTTTTAAATTGCAAAGGAAAAAGAAAAAAAGGTAGTAAACATAATACAGATCCTTTAATCTGAGTCCAGGTATGATTCAGAGTTTGGTATAGTTTCATTCGTGGGTTTTTGATTCAGTATAGCAGATGTTTGCTGCTTCATTGTCCCACAAGAGGTAGGATAATTATAATTCACCCATGGTTTGGTGGGAAAGAATATGACCACTTCCGCTTCCTTGGTAAGGAGAGTATTTTGAAATGAAACAGGCTGGTACTTCTTGGAATGGGTTTCTGGCCTGTAGAGGAAAAAAATCCCTGAGATTCAATTTTTTTTCCCTGCTGTGGAAGGACTTTTAGCAAGTTATCTTTATCACAGTTGTTGGAGCACATAAGGACTACTTCCTCTAATGTCTGTGGATGTTTTTGTATTTTTAAAACTGAAGTCATTCTTTTTTCTTTTTTTTAAATTTTAGTGGGTAGTCAATTTTCACTGATAACATCAGCTGATAGGCTGAATAATGGTGTACTAGCTAGAGCTCTGCAGAAAACAAGGATAGGGTGGTAGAAGTTATAGTGAAAATTAGTAACTACTGTGGTTCCTTCTAAGAACACTGTTTATTCCCTTCCTTATCTTTCCCCCCCTTGCCCTCCTTCTCACTTATTTTGCCATGCCTCCACCCACCCCCATACTTATTCACAAACATACACATGTGCAGGCATAAACCCAGATTTCTCATGTTTATTTACCCTCTAGGTTCAAGTGTCTTTTTGGAGCATATATAAGCAAATATTTTACATATATGAAGTGTACACACAAACACATTTGTATATGCAGATGACTGCATATGTATTCTCTTGTGTATGCATCAGACGTACCATCCTTAAGGATACATTATTGGGTGAATATTTGTATACTTAAAAATATTTTTGATACATAAATGCATTATTTAGTTTTGACCTTCTTTCAATGTATCTGACATGATTCATGATTGCTGATGGAAAACAAAGAAAGAATGGGAAGATATGTTTGTGTTTTGAACATAAAAAGTAATGAATACTTTTGAATGAACAAATGCTATCATTTTATTCTACAGGGCAAACAATGACTATCACCATAATGCAACCAGTCTTTAATTATCTTTGCATTCCTACATAAGTTCTCTGCAGTTCTACTAAACAGCCTCATCTACATGACACATTTAGACAAAAAGGACTTAGATAAACTAGCTGTGGAAAAAGAGAGAAGGTTCCTAAATGGATTCTTAATGTTTTTTCTTCTACCAAGTTGGATAATCAAAAGTTGGCATCTGTACACATCCTTAGATAGTTCATGTATCTGCACTAAGTGATTCTAGACATTTAAATCAGGAAAACTTATCCTAAGAAACTAAGGTTGTCAGGATGGCCAGCTTTGAGTGAAATATTTAACTAGCTGGAACATTTTTGGACTTCAATGCCTATCAATCTGATTACATTTCAGAGATAGCTATAAACATCTGAAGGGTTTTCAATTGTTATGGCTAGTTTCATTCTATTCAGAGACCCTCTCCAGTGCCTAACCTCTTTTGTTCCTTAAGCATCTTTATTCTTTTAATTCCTCCAGTATTTAAGCCTTGATCTGAAGGGCATCAGGAAGTTGGCCCCAGAACATTCATAGCAAACCATTTATATAGCACCTAGCACACAGGAAATACTCAATGTAAGGCAGTTGACTCAACAGCAAGGATTTATAGGCATGGTGTACTATAGCTAGAAAGTAGCTTAAAGTTTATCTTATTCAATCCTCTTCATTATAAAAAGACAAGGAAATTGAAGTTCAGAGAGAGATGATTTGCCAAAGGTGACTAACTTAGAACTGAAGCTGAGGACTTCCAATTCCCAAGCTAACTTATTGGAAATATAAAAAAGCTATTTCCAAACAATAGTAATTTTTTACTCCAGTATCTTCCTTGGCTGTTCTATGACCAGGAATCATACGAACTGTAATCAAATTATATGAATTATAGACAGGGTAGGCAGCTTTTAAACCAATGACCCATTAAAAAAATCAAGTCCCTGAACATATGTTAAATAAGTCTAACTCTTATTTTTTGTGGTATGCAAATTTCCTCTTCATTTGGCCTCTATTCAGATCATCCATTCAGACTCCAATCCATACTGAAGTGCACACTGGCAGCTCTTTTCTAATCTTGGTACTGTAAGAAATCTCTGGACAAAGTACAAAGGGAAAAATAATCATAAGCCTACTGTAAGAACATGATCAAAATAATAATGCCTCCTCTTTACAAAGAACAGCAAAACCTCTAAGACAGAAGTTTTAATAACTCCATTTTATAAGAACACTATGATTTAGAGAAGTTAACAACAAAAAAAAACTTTCAATGTTCATAGTTAATGAAGAGACAAAGCTAGAGGTAAAACTTAGGCCCTAAGTACACAAAATTCCTTACAAAAAGAGTTAGAACCAGGTATGGTTGTGCATGCCCATAATCCCAGCTAATAGGGAGGACAAAGCAAGAAGACTGCAATTTCAAGGCCAGCCTGACAAAACTTACCAAGACCGTCTCAAAATAAAAAATAAAAAGGGCTTGAGATGTATGTTGCTTAGTCAAAGAGTGTTTGCCTGTCATGCACAAGGCCCTGGGTACAATTCCCAGTACTGTTAAAAAAATAAAGAAAAAAGAAAAACAAGAAAAGAATTACATATATCTATCATATTCACTATAATGAATTTGTATTCCATTTACGTTCTAGCTTATTCTGAATCAAGTATTAGAATACCAACTTAATTTTAAAAGTGTCACTTTAAAGGGAGTTATAAAGTCCATCTGACCATTCTATAGGGTCATGAAACTTGAATAAAAAAGATATCATGTTGCTAGAATATTAAAAACACAAATCTCCAAAGTAAAAATCACTGAAAATTTATAGCCAGTTTATCCCAGCTTTATTCATATTGAACATTTTCAAATCACACAATATTTTCTTTATCTTAGACTGTCACATGAATGTAAGGTCATGATCAGACTGGTGATGGTGTTCTATCTGCAAATTCACTTTATCTTGTGCTTAATGTGTCAACTATATCCACTCCCAGGTTTCTTTAGGTGCCAAAAACAGTTTTCTTGAATCTTCCAAAAAATACATAACATACTCATTCTTTCTGTAATTAAATCTTATTAGTACTGCAATATAGTCAAGTATTGGATAAACTACTTTTGGAAGAATTATTCCTAAAATTTCCTTTAAACATTCAAAAATATTTTAAAAATTTAACAGAATAAAAGAGATAGCTATGAGAATAGCTATGTTACTATATTCTGACTATCAAGAAGTTATAGTGGATGAGAAGCTCGAAGATGGCGGCGAGGGGAGTGCATTGCCCCCGTGTGCTGCTTCACTGTGTGGGAGTATGACAAGTCAGGACGGCTAAAGGCTATCTTGTTAGGAATTTCCAGCAATAGTGGGGTGCTCCGGAACCTGGAGGAAGGATTTCGATCGCACGAGGATCGGCTACGGGGACTCAAACACGAGAGGTTTGTCGCACGGAGGGTAACACTGCTTATTCAGCAAATCGCCCCGCGGCTAGAGTCTGCAGCGCGCGCTGGGAAACGAGGAGATAGCGACACAGGGATACAGCGCTGCAGTTTCTGCCAGCTGTGCAAGCACCGTACTCAGGGCTGAATTCTGGGTTCGAGGCGGGGGAAGGAAGCGGTCCATCTCGGTTCTCCACACTAGTCAGACCACAGAGGAGGCGAGCAGCCACCATGTTGGAAAGCTGACGTCACCATTCCTGTTTTCGACTGACCGCAGCTCATTCAGCCATAGAACAGGTAATTTCAGGCTTCCATTCGCCTGTGGCTTGCAGACAGATTGCTCGGGCTCAGTGCCTGGGTGCTTCTTACTGCCTGCTCTTATCGGAGCGAGCACCGAGCGCGGGGCGGCCGAGTTCCGGCTCCCGGAACCGCCCTGGCCCAGGGCTGGGGAGCCCGCA
>NW_025999982.1:12305774-12348032 GCF_001458135.2 Marmota marmota marmota
CTAAGCAGGAAGTGTGAATCAGGCGGTATAGCGATACCAGACTTCAAACTATACTACACAGCAATAGTAACAAAAACAGCATGGTACTGGTACCAAAACAGGAGGGTGGAGGATGGGAAAGGCAGCGGAGCACAACAGACACTAGTATGGCAATATGTAAATCAATGGATGTGTAACTGATGTGATTCTGCAATCTGTGTATGGGGTGAAGGTGGGAGTTTATAACCCACTTGAATCAAAGTGTGGAATATGATATGTCAAGAAATTTGTAATGTTTTGAACAACCAACAATAAAAAATTAAAAAAAAAAAAAGAAGTTATAGTGTTCTCTGGTTATTGTAAAACAAACTTAGAAGGCAGGTTTCTATACAGATGAACTCATTTTCTAGGTACTATCTAAATGAAAACAGTAAAGGAAATATCCCTACATATATAGTACTCAGAATAATTTTTTCAATATCTTGAACATAACAGATTTTCAGTATATATTTTTAAATATGAACATTCTGTGAATTGTTCTAACTTTAATTAACATGAAGTTGCTTGTGTCTTTGACAATTACTTTCAGTGAGGACAATCACCATTTGCTCCCCATCAATAACACCATTCTGATGGTTGATGACTTGTACAGTGTATACATTTAACCTCTCTGACTGCTTTCACTGAAGCATATTCAACAGTTACAGAAGCTATGTGCTGCCATATCTCTTAGCAGCTTCTCAAGACCTATAACATTCATCTTTCTTCAGTATTAGAATTAGAGAATATAAGTGTCAAATCAAACTGAAAGTTCATCTGCTTTTCACTTCTGAGAGGATTTTAGTTCAGAATGGAGATGACTGAAAATAATGGATTATACAGTTTTGATCTATACCCAATGTAGCTAAAAATATTAGTTAAGGTGAACGTAAGACTTTTTAACTTTTTAATGTATTTTGAGATATCAAAATTGGGCATAAACCTCATCAGTATGTTTAACTATAATGCACCAATTTAAAAATGTGGGGGGAAAACTCAGTTTGCTATAAAATGCAAGATCACTTTTAGTATGTGGCTATCTTTTACTTTTCAACTATTTAATCAATAAAGATTATGTCAGAGGGCTGGGGTTGTGGCTCAGCGGTAAAGTGCTCGCCTAGCATGTGTGAGTCCCTGGGCTTAATCCTCAGCACTACATATAATAAATAAAATAAAGGTATTGTGTCCAACTACAACTAAAAAATAAACATTAAAAAATATTTTAAAAAAGATTATATCAGTACCTGGCAGGGGGAAGATTGAGCATAAATTGATTATATATAAAAATATAGGTATTAAAATCAAACTAATATATTTAAAAGTGGCTTAATAGCTTTAAAAATTTTAATGTCAATATATTGAGCTAGTAGTTGGGGAAAATTATGTATATATCCTGTCCTGGGATAAAATGTATGATAAGAAAAGTATCCTTTAAAAAAATAATATAGTATTATACAGTCTAATTTCATGTTTAGTTGTAAATTCACATTTAGCGTAATAAGCTTTTGCTACTGTTTCCCTGTAAACAGGTTCTGAAATACCAAAACTGACAAATAACATAAAAAGCTATGTAAGTTTCTGCTCAAACTAATTATTTAGATTAATAGAAGATTAAACACCCCCTTTAATTTTTTCCTAATTGAGGATGCTATAACTCTTTTCCGTGTTTTTTTATTTGACTGTATACATAAAAATTAGCATACTAGGATAGCATGTAAGATATTTTATATATTCTGAATAACATTCCTAAAAATTCTCAGAGGTTTATGTAATATCCAGATGAGCTGAAAAATGTATAAGGCAAACTTATAAAGATATCCATTAAATATTTTAGTCATTTCAGGTTAAAACCTCAGGACCACTGCCTGGAAAATATGTATACAAAGCATTATTGCACAAAATCTAGCTGATACTTTCTTTTTGACTTTGAGTTAGAATTGTAGATCTGTCCATCTTGGCTTAGCCAAGATCAGGTTCTCAAGTGGTCAAACATGCACACTCAACAGAGCCTGGTTTTACTTACATAATCTGAAATTCTGGTATCTTTAAATGAAAATCTTGTGAAAAGGGAAGCCTGTCAGTGCAACACTCCTCATAGATTATGAAATTGTATGGAACAGCTTGTAATCTTTCTTGGTTGCTATTATGTGACATATTTAAGTTTTCAGTGAAAATGAAATACTTATCACAGGTTAAGTCATCAATTAATTCCTTTGAAGCAAGTTCCGTTGTGCTACTGTCAAAATGTATCTGAAATAAACCACATTCATCATCTTCCACCTTAACTACTACCCTTCTGGTCTCAATTATCATCACCATCTCCCCTGAATTACTATAACAGTTTCCTAAAGGGTCTTCCTGCTTCCACTGCACTAGCCTACACTATTTGCCCTTCAAGGAACAAACACCAAACACTGTTTCAGACTTCAAAACAGAGGCCGTTTCACATGTGAGACTCACAGGATGATCATGATACCAAAGGAACAACAAATCAGTCAGAGTAATCTCTTACAAATATGAATCATGTTGTGTTCTATCAAACCTCTCCTTGGTTCTAACATCATGGCCTATTGTGAAAATGGCAGGCTTATCTGTAGAACGCTTGGGAAAGAGAGCTCCTACTACACAGACCAGAGCACAGCCACTGCATTTAACTCTTATGAGTCAAAACTCTAAGACCTCCCATCACTTCATCTTATACTTTTTCTGAGAGCTACACTACTGTTGCCAGAAAAGTTAATCAACAGCAGAAATAGTTGCCTCAGAGATGTATTAAGATCACGAGTTTATATCATGTACTATCTCTATAATTTGTTGATAGTTTGACTCTCTTTATATTTGAAAATCTATGTAGTAAGCCTTAAGTATTCTAACAAAAAAGGTATCTTCGAAGATGGTTAAATTATACAGTAGGAATTTTTAACTAAAGGAAAATATTGTTGCAGATAAGCTGAAAAGGAAATGGGGATATCAAAAAACTTGCTTAACAGTAAATCTGAATCATGTTTTAAAATTTCTAAAAGAAAGAACTATAAAACTATGAATAATGAAGGCTATTATATTATGCGTCACTAAAGAAATGAAGTCACTAATCCTGGAAAAATTCTCAAGGGAATATATTACAGAGGAAAAATAGGCTTTACAATTTAACAACATTTAAGTTTAGAAACAAATCAAGTTAATTGTTTATTTCCCTAAAAATAATACATTTAATCATATTAAATCTAACATTTCTTTTCTCATAATTAGCTGAGTTGTTTTCATGAGTCAGAGATGAGTTAACTCATCCACAGACCTTGCCACAGAAGCTGATCCAGCTAGGAGCATGAGTTCACATAAAAAGAAGACAAGGATTTCCTGATATGGCAAGACACTAAATCAATGACTAACATTGAAAAAAAGAGAAAATCATCATTTCATCAAATATGACTATCATAAGAATACAGCAATAAGCAAAATAGTCAAGACTGCTTTTGTTTCAAATGCAATAAAGAGAAATCCCCAAATACTTAACAAGAAAAAGCAGAATTGTCTACATCTTCAGAAAATTAATGTCTATTTTCAATTCTTATCTTAAAAGTATACATAGATAATTTAAAAACATTTTTTTAAAAAGCTAGAAACCATCTTTAAAATAATTGAGAGTGAAAAACTCTAAAAGAAAGAGTCCTGCAGAGACTGATCTGAAGAAAGCCTGTCTGTATTTAGATTCAGTATGGGTATTTCAAGTAGCCTGAGCACTATGGTTGCCTCCTGGACTTCAAAGAATGTAGAATGGCAAAATCCCCTGGAATCAGACAGGCAAAACCTGTAATTATGGTTATTTAACAAAATGGATTCTGTTAAGATATTTGATGATGAAATTCCCATCCTCTTAGAAGTCAGTGCCCAAATTTTATTCTCTTTTCTTATGAGTAAATGTATTATAACTGTTATTTGATTAAATGTCAGTGGTCATTAGGCCCAGTACTTAGGTAAGAAGGCTTAAGGAAGGCATGCCAAGGGAGTGTGGAATGGATTCCAAAGATAGATGAAGAAAGGAGAAGTGTTTTAGTGACTAGGCAATGTGAGGTAGTATTCAACTTAAATAAAGGAACGGCAAATGCTTTAAAGAAGCAAATGACAACTTTGGCAGTTAGAGAAAGGAACAATTAGAGTTAGTAAATGGGGGAAGTGAGGAAGAATTATAGCACAGAACAGCAACATTTTAAAATTTTATTTACTGCTTTATGTGTCCATCCTCTGAATAACTGGCAGCTAGGAAGTTCAGCCATTATATTTTCATTTTATAGATGAAGAAACTGAAGCTCAATGACTCTGACTTTTTAAAACAACTTTTTATTTCAAAAACTTTACAATTTACAGAAAATTTCAAACATAGTACAGAGTTTCTGAATACTCTTTGCCCAGCCTTTCCACCCCAATCACATCTTAACTGATCTTGCCAGCTACTCAGGGAAAAGTCTATTTAGTAGCTGCCTAAGAGTTTTTGTAGCTTTTCATCAAGTAAGACATTGCTAGAAAGAGTTAACATTCCTACTTCAAAACCAGTGCTCTTTCTACTAGTCATTGATTCCTAAAAGAAAACTCCTTATTCAGATATAAATTTTTCTATCTGAATAACTAAAATTACCTGAATTATGCAGGAAAACACTGCGTTATAAGCATGGTTTCACCTACCTAGGATTAACAAGCAAGCAGGGTACGAGGTAAGGAGGAAGAGGAGAGTTTCATTAAAGCAAGCCAATAAACATAATGATTACTGGAGTAACAGATTTCATTATTGCATGGCTCAAATGTTATAAGTGGATTAAAAACAAAAGAAAATAAAGCATGGACAATATTCAAATGAGTGACAGAAATCCACACAATGGAAATACAAACTGGTCAAAATAATGAATTAAGATTCTTTATAGAACAAAAGCTATCTTCTTAGGATTCTTTTATATTGGTGTATTCCTGGTACATTTACCATGTGATAAACTATGATTTGATTTATACATAACTTTGAAGTAATACTCCTATTATACCATATCAGGTATCCCATAAGTATAGTTAAATGAGCGTGCTCTGTTACTTTGCATACCTTCCTTTGCATTGTGTTCTTTAGAGGAGGTAGAAAAACAGATAGCCCAGATGGTACTTATTCATTATGTCATAATATTTTAATTTCACAAGTAGCAGGATGAATATTTTGATTAACAAAACAACACCAAAAATCAAATCCTTTCCCCCACATTCTTCCAGAATTTAAGAGACAGGAAACATACTAAGTAATACTGAATGATTTGTTCAACCTTTTGATGTTAATAAGTCTTAACAAAATTTGGCATAAAGAAGTTTCACAATTTATAAACTTATGAGTTTAGTTCACTAACAAAAATGAGATATAGACTGTATGAGAGAACCTAGATTTCTATTAGCATCAGGCAAGAAGAATCCAAATACTGCCAAATTTATGGGAACTGCCCAAATCTTTCCATTTATCAAACTGTTAACTAGCACAACTTTTATATTAGACCATGTCTCCTTCAACAACTATTTTCCAGAAGTAAATATATTCTTAATAATCTAAGGGCTCATTCACAGGTTTTATTAGTTAATACTTTTTTTTATTACATACACTCTAATCAAAAATTGTAGTTACTTAAGAAAGATAGAAAATTGACTTTTTCTCACACAAATGAGTTCTGGAGATAACCATTCAGGCGTGACATAATCACACAATGAAGTCAATAAATCCTCAGTCTCATCCAGCATCTGCTTTGACATTTCAGGCTGTGGCCTTGTTTTCATGATTCATATTGGCTTCTTAGCTCTCACATCTGCATAACCCAATCAAATGTACAAAGGGAAGAAAGAGGGTAGACTACTTCTGTTTAAAAAAAACTGCTAGAATTTCCATTGAACTTTTATGCTTACATTTCACGGGCCACAACTCAGTCATGTGATCAAACCAAGCTATAAGGTAAAAAGAGAAATGTGGTAGTTTTTCTGGATGGCAAAATATCAAGTTACAAATCAGATTTGTTACAGAGGAAGAAAGTACAGATTCTGGGTGGCTGGTAGCTATCTCTGTCATAGTGGTATGATACAGGTTTAAATTCATTACATTTATGTGCCATATTGATTTCCAGAACTGATCTTTAGCAGTCAAAGGAGCCTGTAATGAATTTAAAGATAACTCTCTTTCATCACATCATTCAACATTTTTTTAAATGCAAATTATTTTATGTAATTTTAAATTTCATGAAGTCCTTTCAGAGGGCAACATTAAGACAAAATAAATACCCACTAATATTGCCCTAAATTCAAAAAGGCTTAGAAGTGCTAGTCTGGAAAGAAACTAATTTAGTTAATTTCAATCTATTCAGAGCTCACACAGAGGATAACAATTCATGAAAGGTAAGTGATATAAAAAGGGACTTGACAAAGAATCACTCCAATAGGTTCTCAAATATTTTGGCATTTTTCATTTATGCATTTTTATATAAGTTCCGGTTGGCAGAATGGACCATTGTTCTTGACCTGTCCTATTCTAACCATTTACTGGAAGCTGAGATACAGCTAATGAAAAGCCATGGATGTCAAACTTCATAAAAAAAAAAAAATAAAGACAACTATTGAAGTAAATGAGGAGTGTGTGAGGGCTAAAGTGATCCCAAGAACAAGAACTTGAAAGTTAGAGAGAATGTCTTTACAACTGGATAGAAATAAATGCAGGATGGATTTTAATGAAGAAGCTATAAACCTGGAAAATAATGTGTTAGTTGGCAGATTGATTGATTGATTGATTGTACTGGGGACTGAACCCAGGGTCTTGTGCACAAAAGGCAAGCACTCTCCCAAATGAGTTGTTTCTCTAGCCCACACTTTGGTTTTTAATGAAAAGCTTAATATTGCAAAAAGTTGCATACTTCTCAAGATGAAGTTTTATTTTGAGGAGAAAGATGCAAATAAAAAGTATATAAGATGGCATTCAAGATATATCTGCAAAAGAATAAGTAGGGTACCTCATAGGGTTAATATAATTCGAACCCAATCTCAACAATGCTGAACAGAGATCACTAAGTTTTAATCACTATCTAAATGCTTGAAATATTCTTAATTAAACATTATAAAACCACATTATACCCTTAGAGAAACATCAGAGTTAGTGGTAATTAAAATGCTGATGTGGGAATCAGAAGACCTGGGTACTAGGTGTTGGTTTTACCTCTAACACATCATAGGAATCTAGTTAGATTGCCTCATCTCACTGTGACTGGGTTCTCTTTAATACAATTCTGACATTTTGTGGTTCTGTGTGTATCTTGTATCTCAGAGAAGTCCTGAGATCTTCAGAAATATCTCATAGCCATTAGTCCTAAGTTATAAGACATCAGAGGACCTGTTCAAATAGATACCAGTTATTTTCAATTATTCTTCATACAGAAGAAACTTACTGAAAGAAGCCATCAGGTTCTTAACTTTGGGAAACACCCAGATATTTCAAAATTATGTGTGTGAATCATTTCAACTGTGGCAATGACACATCTATGTAATCTACTGCATTATCTATATGAGTCTCCTCTCACAAGGAATGTTTTTTCCTTTTGATTTAAGGTATCAGGATGCCTTGAGATACTGGTAATGAAAGAAAGAATAGGCATTCATCTGTACTTTCATAATAGATAACAAAAGAAAAGAGAATTCCAGTACTTTTTAATCAGGGAAATTAAAACAGGATAATCACTACCAAATCACTTCAAATAGCTTCTCTTCAAGATGGTCATTACTAAAGTGAATTAGGTCCAATGTAAGAAACCTGAAAAGATATACTAATGAACTCTTCAAAAGGCAGAAACTATCATGTGAATCACTGAGAAGCCAAATATGAAGTCTATCTTTGAAAAAATAAAACATACATTAAAAGCTTTTATCAAATAGATATTTTTAAGAATAGATCTAAGAATTCATAGTGCTCAGAGGCACATCAATGTTCTTTGAAAATAACTATGAAAATAAAGTTTTAAATGGATGTTTGAGTCACATAAGCATGGAAAGAGAAATCCATAACCAAATAATGCCAGTTATTTATAAATCACCATAGCCTTACACTTTTTTGTTGTACTCGTCTATTCAGAGTGACCTGTTAGATAAAAGGTGAAACTCTACAGTATAAGAAGTGCTTTGGTATTCTGATTATAAGGAAATAAGAGTGAGGCTTTAAAAATGTATGTTAAGTTCAGTGAACATGTTTTAAACTTTCTGTTTTCTAACAGCTAACAAAGCAATAGGTCTTAGAGAACATGTATGCTTTTACCTTTATATACTCCTTTAAAGAAGCACATCCTATCCCTTAAACTGAACAAAGAAACAAAGAATTAAAAAAAAAGAGTCCTACAAAGTCCCTAATTAGAAATAAATAGGATTTGGTGTGCTTGTAACATTTTAAAGAATATATTATGTGGGAAAACAAAATAAACATTTAACCTGGCAAATAAAAATGAATCTGTGATTTCAACACACTTGGCAAACAGGTAGAATTAACACGCAGAGAATTAACATGCAGAGAAACTAATATAGTATTTAAATATTTGCTAAAGTAAAATAGTATTTAAAATAACATATTTGAAGAAATACTTTTATTGAAATGTTTTATAGTTTTGGTGAAAACATTTTTTAAAAGAAATAGTTGACTAGAAGCATATTTTAATTGCTGGTTGTCATTCTGTGAACTTTAAGGGGAGTCTATATTTACTCCTCTAGGAGTCATTTTCCTTTAAATATCCCTTGTAATTTTTTAAAGAAAAATAAATTTCATCCTATGCAACATAGCAAGACCCTATCTTGGAAGGGGCAGCAAAAAAAAAAAAAAAAAAAGCAAAGGAAAGAAGGAGGGAAAATGAGGTTTAGATTATGAAAAACATTTTTTATATAAAACATGAATAGTCAGTTTCAAGATAATTCTGTGTGTGTGTATGTGTGTGTTACAAATGTCAAGTGGATGAATGGACAGGTGTTCTAGCAGAGTAAGTATCTAAGGCACTGTCTACTCTTGCTGCCTACATCTCTGTAAGTTTGCCCTAAAATCTTCTATATTCAAGAGATACAACAAGTCCCTGCCTTTCAGCTACACTGCCAGGTCCAGTCCGGACACCTGATAAAAACTGGGTCCAGCAGAGACCATTTCCTGAGATCTGAGATTGATAATGCAGAGAATTGGGCCTGCTTCTCTCTGGAGATGAAAGTATTTGGGGAACTGCTGATGGTATGTTGTCCTTCAGGTAACAGTTCAACATGTTCAGAAAAATTCAAGACTGGGATGAGAGTAGAGATCAGAAACATACAAAAAATTCCTTTCACTGTTATATCTGTTCCTGAGGGCCAGCTATATTTCCATCTTTAGAGTGCTTAGAAGATACACATCCTACCAGGCTCATCTGCAATCCCAGCTACTCAGGAGGTTAAGGCAGGGTCAAGGCCAGACTTGGCAACTGAGAGAGATCTTATCTCAAAATAACAAATAAAAAGGGTTGGGGATGTAGCTCAATGGTAAAGCACCCTAGGGTTCCACCCCCAGGGCCACACACAAGAAGATACACATCCTTATAACATAAGAAATTTGTGTTCATAAAAATTTAACTATTTTTCAAAACAACCTATCAAAAAACATGTGAATGTATGTGTAACCTCTTTATGATCCCTAGCCTCTATATGAATCCATGATCTTTATATAGTCATACATCAATCACAGTTGTTTTCCTATTGAAACACAACAAATATGGGTATCCTGAAATAACTTACCTTATTCTCTTAAGTAACCAGTACTTGTATTAATAATAGTAAAAATAATCAATATACATATGTTAGCTACTATCAGGATATTTACCATCAGGACACTGCCAGAAATTTGAACATAAATTATATAAAAGCTTAAGCAATATTGTCAAGTTCTTTATAATTAGTTCTTTATAATAATCTGATAAGCAACCTGGAAAGAGTGCCAAGTTTTACTTAATATTCATCTTTAATACTAATAGTTTTCTGTTTCCACAGAGAACAAGTTTGATAAAAGATTTTAGAGATGACAGGCTGGGGATATAGCTCAGTTGGTAGAGTGCTTGCCTCATATAAGGCCCTGGGTTCAATTCCCAGCACCACACACACACAAAAAAGATTTTAGAGATGACAAGCAGTCATGTCTCAACTAAAAATCTATTGTCTCAAAAAATGATATTTAGAACTAAAATACAGAATCCTAAAATCACAAATATGTTGTATCCTAAAAGTCTATTTTAAATTCAGAATGTGTCTTCCCACAGATACACTGTCTTAAATGGTTGTCAAGTCCCCAAGTAATCTATAAAAACCTCTTTAACATATATGCATTTGGACTATATTCAGTTTATGTAGGTGTAAGAAGGGCCACAATTCTGAAAATTTTGTTCTCTTTCCACAAGGGCCAATATTAGGCAAGATTCTGAAAATATAAAGTTGGCTTCTGACTTCTTCTCATGCCATTTTTTTGAAAACTTTTCAACTTCCCAGCATCTTTCTCTAGAATTTTATTTTTCCCACAATAATACATTTATTATTTTGTCATTTCTTTAAGGTTCAAAACTACTTTGTCTCTATTCTTTGTGACCAAAATTCTTCGAGGTCCCTCTCAGCTAATATTGAAGAGATGAACAATATGATTCCTACTAATATGTAAGCAACTGAATTCCTTGGCTCTTCATATGTTTTTGAAGAATTCTGAAAGACACAATAATCCCTTATCAAGTATGGTTTAAGAAATTGTGGACTTGCAATAATGAGGTTTCATTTTTGTAAATCAAATATGATAAATGCTCACTTTTTTAAATGTATTTTTTTAGTTGTAGTTGGACATAATACCTTTATTTTATCTATTTATTTTTATGTGGTGCTAAGGATCAAACCCAGTGCCTCACACGTGCTAGGTGAGTACTCTACCACTGAGCCACAACCCCAGCCCCTGATAAATGCTATCTTTAAAAATGTGATTCTGTTAAGCAATTAACTGAAGTGGTTAAAGATAAAGGGAAAAATGCCTTTAAAAATAAAGGAAAATGACTTTATCAGCATTGAAATCAGGGAGACTAGTAACCCTAAGACATTAAATTCAAGAAATTCTTCTAGATAAAAGCCAGAATGGAAAAAATATAAAACTACCCTTCTTTTCCACATAATACATACAACCATCTATTTCCTTCCTAGTGCTTTTCATATTATAGTCATGACCCTTGGTAAGTTATCTAATCTCTGTGCTTCAGGGTCCTCATCTGCAAAGTGGGTTCAGCAATAGAAACTATCTTCTAGGTAGACTGAGGGAAAGAATAAACGAGATAACACATAGATGAGGGTTTAGAACAGTAGCCAACATGTGGTAAGTGCTACACAGGACTGTGCTACTACTGCTAATTGCAAGGACATTACAATTCACTGCGTTTTACTTGGAATAGGAGATGTCTGCATCATGGGAAAAAATATCTTCAAAAGCAGAGTTTTTGCAATACTTTGAATTCAAATATAGAGTAAACACATTTTTTTTATACTATCAAAAAGTTTAGAAGTTCTCTCCAACAAAGAAGAGGTATATAAAGAAATTAAAAGACAAATGAATGTTTTCCCTGTTTAAATGACAAGTACTACAATTTGTTGAACTTTTCAGTGATGACCACTGGTTAAAGAAACATGTATATATACCTTCGAGGTAAAAGTAGTATGAAAATAAGTGCTTTCCATATGATGGAATATCCATGATCTACAGGTGTTTGTAAATACTTCCATTATTACTATTTGTTCATATAATATTTATTGAGGAACTACTATAGTTATACAGTGTTCTGGGCAAAGGAGAGTTTGAAGTGAATAAAACAGACAAAACTCTTGTTTCCTGGAGATTACATTCTAGTGTGTTGAGACATATGTATAATAAGCATACATAAAAGATCAAAGATGGCAAGTGCCACGAACAATAATATAGTGGGGTAAAGACACAAGAGGCTTGGGTTATGGGAAATATTCCTTTTGTCCCAGTCTGCTAGGGCTGCCATAACAAAATACCAAAGACTGCATGACTTAAATAACAAATTTATTCCTCATCGTTGTGGAGGCTAGAAGTCTGACCACATGGTGCCAGCACAGTTGGGCTCTGATAAAGGCTCTTTTCCTGGCTTGCAGACAGCTGCCTTCTCACTATGTCCTTACATGGCAGAGAAAGCTCTAGAGTCTCTTCTTCATCTTAAAAGGACATTTACTAATCTCATCATGACAGTCCTACATCTGTAAGTTCATCCAAATTTTATTATCTTCCAAAGGCTCCATCTCCAAATACCATTACATTGGGAGCAAGGGCTTCAATAAATTATTTTGGGGTGGTGGTGGTGCTGGGACATAAATTAGACTACAGTATCTTTCAAAGGGCATTCTTGGGGAAAAACTCTGACAGAATCACTCTGATATGAGATCTAAGGGAAATAAAAGAACTGGAAAATAGTGCACAAAGAAGTCTGGAAGCTGCCACATATTTGTCCGGTTCCAAATCACTGAGAGCTAATAGCTGAAGAAAGATAAGGTGGAAGATAATCAATGTATTTGGTAACAATGGAGGTTACCAGTGACTTTAACATGAGCAATTTCTATAGAGTCCTGGGGATGAAAGGGTAAGACAAGTGGGCTCTAAAGAGAATTGGAGACAAGCAATGTAATCTATTTGAGGAGTTTTACACTAAAGGAGAGCAGAAAAATGTAGTTGGAAGCTTTTTTTGGTTTTAAGAAAGGGGAAATTTACGCATTTTTCTGTGCTGTTAAACATTAACCAATGTGGCATATCAGTGTTGTGCTGGGAGCTTCTGGAACAGTTCTTCTGATTGCTTCTCTTTTCTCAGTGAAACAGGATACAAGGAATCAGAGAACCAGAAAGGGGAGAAGTGCTAGAGATTTGATGAGAGAGGAAATATTTAAATAATCATTAAGTACAGTTGAAGCATGAGTGCACTAGGGACTGTTCCAGGATTGCTGGGCAGCAGTAAGGGCTATATGAGGCTTTTAGTTATAAATCTGAGGTAAAAACTAGTCAGCCTGATATTTCTCCAACCATGTTCAGTTCCCAGGAAACAGATGTATAATAGCCATGTAATAAGAAAAGAACTGGATTTAATTAGAATTGTGGCTTTATGAGGGCAGGAGTAAGTGTGGTTTCTCAAATTCTAACCAATGAAGATCTGTCATAAAAGGAGGTTTGGAGACTAATGATTAAAAAGGCAGTTAACTCTATTAATAATGATGATCTAATAGGTAAAAATTTTCCTAACTTGTTCATAGAACATTCACAAAGAAACCACCAAAAAAATTCTACCAAATTCTTCAGCTAAAAATAATACATCTAATAGTCTGCATACAATAAAACAACTAAAATATTTAATGAAGAAAAATTAAACAATCACTTGTAAAAAATGTCTCTATATTTAGAATATTCTAAATAACTTAGGTCAAATGGCAATTCAAAAGAGCAATTTACAAAATACTATTTAATAAGTAGAAATATAATTTATTTTAAAAATCTATAGGTTTTATCAAAAGCAAATTAAGAGGAAAATTTACAGCTTTAGTATTTCCATTATTAAACAAAAAATTATTGCCTTAGGACAATACTTAGAAATGTAATTTCTGGATCAAAGAACATGTAGAGAGGAGTTTTGTTTTTAACATGTTTAATAGATGTTGCCCTATGTACTTCCAGATAGCTATATAATTTATAAATGAGATTCCTATTTCTACAAACCCATACAAACATTGGACAATTCTTGGTACATTTAAACAAAACACATTTTCCAGCATTTCAAAGTGTGAACTCTTTTTTCCAGGTTTTGATTTTGTTTTTGAAATGTGGAAGGGGAAGATGAAATTCAGTATTATTAAAATGTACTACAAATGATTTGTAAATTTTCTTATAGATGTCTCTTGCTTCAGAAAATCACATTTTTTTTAAACACCCAACTGACCTATCGCCATGATATGTATAAAAAGTACCAAAGTCCCAAACAAGTAGATGCAATGATTTATATTAATACCATGAGACACTAGTAGAAGATTTTATTATTTTGAGGTGACTGATATCTCAGAGAAATAAAGTCCAGGGCCACCAAGATAACCAATCATTCTTTGTCTAGAGTGCATATACAAGATCATTCAGTAATTTTCTTTGTCTAACTTATTTCATTAGCATAATATCCTTTTTTAAAAGCCAAACAATATTTTATACACATGCACACATAGATATGCACACATACATACACATACAACATGTGTTACCAATTTGATACTAGTCCTTCAGATAGGTGTGAGTGATCTCATTGTGGTTATGACTTCCATTTCCATGATGATTAGATTTGTGGATCTTTTGCTAGCTGTTTTTTTTTTTTAATTTTTTGCTATTGCATTGTGTGAGTGTCTTCTATAACTCAGCTATCAATCTTTTATCAGATGTATGGTTTATAAATATTTTTTTCCCAGTCCACAGATTGCCTTTCAGTTTCACTGTTTTCTTTAGTGTGTAGAAGCTTCTTAGTTTGATATAGTTTAATTTGTTAATATTTGCTTTAGTTACCTGAGCTCTTGGTGTGATATATAAAAAAACATTGCCAAGGCCAATGTCAATGAGCTTTTTCACTTATGTTTCTTTCTAGCAGTTTTACAGTTTGTTTTATTTATCTTTAATCCATTAATCCATTTTGAGTTGAGTTTTGTGTGGTGTAAGAAAAGGATCTGAAATATTATTCAGCAATAAAAGAGAATAAAATCATGGCATTTGCAGGTAAGTGGATAGCGTTGGAGAAGTTAATGACAAGTGAAGTTAGCCAATCCTGAAAAAAACAAATGTCAAATGTTTTCTCTGATATAAGGAGGCTGATTCATAGTGGGGTAGGGAGTGGGAGCATGGGAGGAATACAAGAACTCTAGATGGGGCAGAGGAGTGGGAGAGGAAGGGAGGGGGCAGGGGGTTAGCAAGGATGGTGGAATGTGATTGACATCATTATCCAAAGTACATGTATGAAGACACGAATTGTTGTGAACATACTTTATATATAACCAGAGATATGAAAAATTGTGCTGTATATGTGTAACAAGAATTGTAATGCATTCCACTGTCATTTATTTTTAAAAAATCAATTAAAAATTTTTTTAAAAAGAAAAGGATCTGCTAGGTGTAGTGGTGCATACCTATAATCCCAGTGACTCAGGAGGCTGAGGCAGAAGTACTGCAAATTCAAAGCCAGTCTCAGCAACTTAAGAGCTGAGGATGTGGCTCAATGATTAAGCACCCCTGGGTTCAATCCCTGGTACCAAATATAAAAATTAAAAAAAAAAAGAAAAATAAAAAGATCTAATTTCTTTCCTTCCTAATTTTCTTCCTTCTTTCCTTCCTTTCCTTTCTTTTCTTCCCTCCCTCCCTTCCATGTGGACATTCATTTTTCCTAAAACCTTTTATTGATCAGACTATCCTCTTCCTATTTTGTGTTCTTGGTTCCTTGGCTGAAGATTAATTACTACATATATATGGATTCATTTCTAAATTTTCTATTACATTGGTCTATGTATGAATTTTAAAATTTTTTTAGTTGTAGTTGGACACAATACCTTTATTTTACTTATTATTTATTATTTTTATGTGGTGCTGAGGATGGAACCCAGCACCTCACACATGCCAGACAAGCGCTCTACTGCTGAGCCACAATCCCAGCCCCTATATATGTATTTTTTATGTCAATTCCAAAATTTTTTTGCTTACTATAACTTTGTAATACAATTTAAAATCAGGAAATAGGACGCCTTCACTTTTGTTCTTCTTTCATAAGATGACGACTATTTGGTCCTTTGTGATTTCCATATGAATTTTAGAACTGTGCTTTTCTGTTTCTTCGAAAAGTGCCATTGGGATTTTTGTTAGAGACACCACTGGATCTGTAGATTGCTTTAGGTTGCATGGACATTTTAATTCCTCTAATCCACGAACACAGGTTATTTTCCCATTTATATGCCTCTTCGATTTCTTTAATCTCCTTGAATAAACTTATCCTCATCGTTATACAAAATACATGTATGATGATGTGAGGGGAAAAAAAAAGAAATGTGTCACATTAGATTGGGTAGAGAGAAGATTTGGGAGGGGAGGGGAGGTGAAGGGGGGACAGGAAGGGCAGCAGAATAGACACTAGTATTGCTGTATGTATATACGTGTCTGTATAACCAATGTGATTCTGCAACCTGTACACTTGGAAAAATGAGAAATTATACCCGATTTGATTCAAATGTATGATATGTCAAGATCATTGTATTGTCATGCACAACTAATAAAAGAAAGAATTTCAGACATTTCTTTGAAAGACAAAGAGATTGCTAAAATCAAAATTAATTAAAGAGATGATGATCAAATAAAATAAGTGCTACAAACTCTGAAAAAAAGATTCTATTCTTTCTGATACTATGTTAAATAGTACTATTGTCTTGATTTCATTTCCAGATAGATGGATAATGAAAACTTCACACAGAGCTACTCCTAGAAAAAGGGGCTTCAATTCTTCATCTGTCAACCCCAGTTCTCTCCCTCCCATTCTTTTTGTTGCCCCATGCTTGGATAATTTTTACAGATACAGTAAGGGATACAGTAGCATTCTTGGCAGATATTTGTGTATGTGCTACATTTTGGGAAATAAAGTTGTATTTTTAATTATTTAAGTTATTTAAAATACAATGGTAGAGTTTTTATGTAATAAAGTATTCTTTCAAAATAAAAACAATCACCCAGTGTTTTTGAATTTTTCTAAAGTGTTTTCCTAAAATGTGATCATTTTTGTATTTTCAACTTCTCCATTTGCCTCCTGAAAGCAGGAAAATTAATTTGTTATTAATAATGATTGTTTTCTATTCTTTGAGGTGCCGAAATACTACAAGGTGTAGAAGTCCTTTCTTCAAGGTAATACGTTTTGAAAGTAAGATTTAGTAAGATGAAATGCCCAAATTGTTAATGTTTATCACTAGTTACTCAGCAGTGCAGTTAGGATAACTTCTATAGCTAGAATACGAAGTTATTGCTAAAACTTGAACAGGAATTTATGCAAGCAATGAAAACTTTTAGCAACTGAAAAGCACCCATAAAAGATTTGCCAAAGAAATCCTGGTGTTGAAAAGGCACATACCTAAAAATAATTAGATGGTTACATCTTTTTATAATCTTACATGAGTCAGAAGAAGTAACTGATTTTATATACTTAGAAATTGCATTTTTTAAGTAGAAAAACAGTTATAGTCACACTTCCAGCAGTAAAATTACATCTATTTTATTCATTGTATATGGACAAACATTTCCTGAAAATTTATAATGTTTGAGGTACTATGCTAAGTGTAAAAGAGATGAAACTAAATAAGTGCATGCCCTCAAGGAACTTATTGAGGAAGTTAAAGTAAACAAACATAACTAATTACACCATAATTTATCATATACTGAAATATCTGTACTGAGGTATTGTAAAATGAAGAACAGTCCAGGAAAAGAAAACAAAGAATGTCTTATTTAGGAAAATGCAAGTTTAAGAGAGTTCCTTTGGTAGTGTTTATGAGTGTATGTGTGTGTGCAGGTACAGTACATACACATAAAAAGTGGGGGTGCTGGGAGGATGGGAGATGAGGATGAAAAGACTCTTGCAGAAAAAAAGATAACCATGAAAAGCAGTATCCTGGCAAGATCTGATCAGCCTTTTTTTGAACTGATGCTATGAAAAGTTCCAAACAAACATGTTAATACAATGGATACATGATTGTGTAATTTAGTGATTAACTAAATATTTATGACTTAATCCAAAATTCTTAATTCTAAGTAAAGAATACAATGATACTGAAATACATCTAGTTATACTGAAGAGCCTCGTTTGTGCAATTTATCAGAAGGTAGGGGCAACAATAAGTAAACTAATGGTAGCTCCTTACCATAGATGCAAAGAAGAGAGCAGAGAGAAATTATTTAGACTAAAGAAGCAATGATCTGTTAATTTCACTAAATAAACTGAAGCATTAAAAAGACAAAACTCTTGCCACAGAATACACTTATTTTCAGATTTAGAAACACTAACTTGTTGAGATTAAACCAATAAAGATAAATAAAAACCAGACTATAAAACAACAATCTGCCCACCTACTGTGGAGAATGTGGGTGAAGGAGAAAGAATAGGGAAATATAATCCACAAAATATTCAAGGCAAAAATAGTTTGGTTATTACAACAACCACAATTTGAGAACTATAAACATTAAATGTAAATTAGTGGTAAATCCTGTGGTATTCTTAAATTCAATGATATTTTAAAACTCTTCTCTGCCAAGGTGTTTTATAAACAAGTTGGATGTCTAAGAAAACCCTTGAAATGTATCCTAAAAGAGAGGATTTCATTTTAAAAAGAACAAACTGAAATTACTTGAGACAAAATATTGACTGGTTCTATAAAAACTTAAGTGAACAGTTTAATCAGTATGTGTTCATCAAATCCATTTGTGCAAGAATAAATAGCAGCCCTACAAAGGCCTGCACACATGTATTACCACTGGTGGACAATAAAGTTTATAGTTAGTAGTGCTGATATCTATCTTTACACCTTGATGTGGGAAAGGTGGAAGTGAACAGTTGTTCCTACATTTTACTACCAAATCCTGATTTAATATATTCTTTCTCAATAACAAAGGATACCTGTGGATGTCAGATCATAAGTTCTGATTTAGATGAGGAAAAACTGGATTTCTGAGTAAAGTTTCAATGCTACCAACATGTATTTTGCTCCACAGCAGACATAGGAGAGGGTCATGGAGGGAAAAAAAAAATCCTTTTAAATCTCACCCCAAAACTTATGGTAATGAATTTTGAATAACTCTGAAGGTAAAAGACAAATGGTAGTAATACTAAAATTTTTTATCATAAAGACAGTAGTCATCTGAATTATCTTGTTGTAATATTTTCCCACAGAAAGCAACAATGTGAGATTATATATTCAGAAATACTAGAGAATAATTTAAAAACAAACAGAAATAAACAAAAATCCCACAACCACCTCTACTTTCACACAATGCATGGATGTACCAAACAAAGAATAACTTTAACTTAGTTCACATAGAAAAGAAAATCCTAAAAGATCCTTGACAACCACCTGTCAGATCAATGGTATTGGCAAAGACCTGGGTAAGAATTAGAAAATGCTAAAAACAAAACAAAACAAAATACAAACCTGAAAATGTTCTCTACTTTATTTTTCATGTCAATAAACACTGAAAGTGCCTTCTCCAAGGGAAATTTAGACAAACATTATTGAACTCACAATTCAATTCTGGTTAAGTCAAATGTGTTCAGAAATTCAACCATTTCTTTCAAGTTTTCAAATTCATTAGCATATAGTGGTTCATACTTATCCCTAGTGATCTTTTTTTATGTAGTATCAGATGAAATACTTTGTATTTTACCGCTCTACATATCTACTAATAGTTGGTATGTGCCCAATCCTCTTACTCTTCATGATTTTATAGGCAAAAATGAATTTTGCTAATTGCAAGCAGTTATCTTATGCTCATTATTTTTATTTCTCCTGTGATTTGTATTTACCTTTACTATAATAGGATAGATATGGATAAAATATAACTTGATAGCAAATACAAAGTCACAAATAGAAGTCAGAGCTAAATCTTGTATGTAAAATTTTGAGTTCTTCTACAACTAAATAATACTACCATTTTTGTAGCTTCTAGGTCAGAAAAACATAGTAAGTTACATTAATGCTGCCCTGTATAGCTAGAATTATGAAGTCCTTGAGGTACTTCTATTAGCATTTCCTGAATAATAATTTCATAAAGTACTTTTAAAATCATTTGAATAAAAATTACCCTTAAAATAACCACACATAGCAATATGCTCTTTTGATGAATCATATCCTCTGTTGACTCTTCTTATGGACAGTTGAAATAGTTTATCAATTAAAACAGTAGACAAACAGTTTCCTCACTGATGAGATGAAGAGGCATTACATTAAACTGTAGAATGATGATTAAAGAAGGTGTGGGGGTTAGGTAGGGGCCACCTACTCCTCAGGGACTCTTTGGAGCTACCTGAATAAGATTTTAAAACTGTTGCTTATTTATAAAATTTACACATATTCAGCAGATAGATATTTATTTGAATCTTATTTCCCATGAATCAATCTGTTAAAGATCAGGAATGGTATGTTCCAGTCTCTACCACAAATGCATTTCTGTGACCTTTCTGAACTACCCAAAGTTTTTTTGTTATGTTGAATGCTCTGGGATTTATATTTATTTTCAATATAGGCAACATCATTCAGTAATATAAAATCACTGTCTTTATTCCATTTAAAAGCTTTTCTCTTTAAATTCTCTTTTCACTGAAACTAATGTTGTTAACATTAGCATTTGGGGCTGTCTGATATACCTCTGACTGTTCTTTTACCTTTAAAAATAAACTAGTCTTTATAGGGTATGCATGTACTAATACGTAACAACAAATCCCAGCATTATATACAGCTATAATGCACCAATAAAAATATGGAAAAAAAATCTAGTCAAATGATTTACAATCCTATATACTACATCTACATGGACATAGGTGTATATATTTATATAAAACTGTATATATATATAAACTACATACATCTTCCTAGTCTTTCTACTTTCTTTTTTTTGGGGGATGGGGGTACCAGCGATTGAACTCAGGGGCACTCCACCACTGAGTCACATCCCCTTCCCTATTTTATATTTTATTTAGAGACAGGGTTTCACTGAGTTGCTTAGCACCTCACTTTTGCAGAGGCTGGTTTTGAACTCGCGATCCTCCTGCCTCAGCCTCCCAAGCCACTGGGATTACAGGCATGCACCACTGTGCCTGGCTCTTTCTTATTTCTTTCTCTTTCTTCTTTCTCTTGTTTCTCTCCAGTGCTAGGAATTGAACCAAGGGTCTTATACATGCTGAGCAAGTACTCTAGTATTGAGCTACAACCTCAACCCTGTCTTAATTTCTTAATGCCACACACATTTAAATTATTAATATTTTTTGAGTTTCAGTTTTTAAATCAACCTTTTAATTTTTTGATATTTGTAAATGTTTATCTAAACTGGAATTAGTGTTTTTTCTTTTGTGTTATTCTTATTTAAGGTATATTTGGACTCTTTGATTTTAAAAGCATTTTATTTTCCTTTCCTTCATAATTAATAAATATCATCACAGGTAGAAATAGGGACTAAAAGAAAGAAGACACTTGAAAAATAGAAGAAGATAGAGAACTTTCATAGCCATTTACTCCTCCTATTTCTTTGATGTATTTTCTAGTTCATTTACCTGTTAAAATTTCATAAGCTTGGGACGGAAAATCCCTAAGGATCACAACCCCATAATACTTGAGGCACAGTTGAACAATGTGCCGAGTTTCTCTTATCATTCAAGCTTGTTTTAAAAACTGATAGCCATTTCATTTCAGGTTAAGCAAATTCAAATAGCCATCAAGAATATTACTCAATATTAAGGTTATTAAAAAAAAAACTTTTAGGTCTGGTACAGTGACACATGACTATAATCCCACTTACTTGGGATGCTGAGGCAGGAGGACTGCAAATTTGAAGCCAGTCTCAGCAACTTAGAGACCCTGTCTCAAAATTAAAAATAAAATAAAATAAGAAAGAGTTGGGGATATAACTCAGTGATAGAGCTCCCCTGGGTTTATTAAAAAAAAAAAAAAAAGCTGCCTTAAATTTTATTTCCACCTTTCTGCTTTCTTTCCAGATTAAAGTATGAAGCCACTGACTTAACATAAATAGACACAGGATTTTCTGCACCCTAACCTGTTTAAAGACCACTTTCTCTAGTAAGTTATAATTCTTGCTCTCTAATACTTATAATCAATTTGAAGACAGGAGTGAAGGCACAGTTTACTTAAGTTTTTAAAGTGTCCACTGTTTACATGCCCTCTGCGAACTCAGTAGCTAGATAATTTACTTTGCCAATGGTAAACCTGAGTTTCTCAGGTTCCTCCATAAGCAGAGTAGCAGCATCTTAGGTAGAAATGTTCTGTGAATGACAATACTTCTCCCTTTTTTTCTAAGCTTCTGGTTTACACAGTCCATTTACTTGATTAAAATTTTAAAAATTAAATAACAAAACATTATCAACGTCAGAGCACACCTGCCTCATTTAGGAGGGGAATAGGTATAATAAGGGGTAGCTGGAAGAGAGCTGTATTTTTATTTATTATTATGATTATCATTTTCCAGCTTATACTTCGCACTCCTTCAAAGACACTAAAAATGACTCTGAACATTTTTTAATTTTTATTTGATAATCTGAGAGGCTCTTCAAAGATCATATTTATGTATCTCTACTAAAGATATACTCAAGTGTTAAGAAATTTGGTGCTGGAGGCCAATGAACAAGGTAGGAATTAATTAGCTATCTTGATGATGAACTAGCAAGGTAAAAGGAAGTAAAAGTAAGACATTTTTCATATTTCATGTCACATAATACTTAATAGTAATGAAGTACATTAGGAGTGAAACACAAAGGCAGGCACACACATATCAGCTGAAAACCATAGCAAATAAGCCATTCGGTTTTCTGTATGCTTGCTCAATGTTTTGGGACAAAACTGGAGTCCCAAGTTAGATTTTATGTCTATAAAAGTTTTTCTCTCTTAATTTAAATAAACTAATGAAACATCAACAACAACAACAAAAAGAACCCAAAGTAGGCATGGTTGGTAGGTCTATACCATTTTCATACATTCTAGAGAAGATAGTAAATAGTTTTTGTGACTCCAAGTGATACTTAGAGGAAAATCAAATCACTCAATGATGCCAAGAATGATTATTCTACTGCACTTTAAAAGCAAGAGATTGCAGTCTGTGACTCCAAAGTGGTTTCAGATGGACTGCCACAGTTGTGGTTTACTCTTGAAACTGTAACTTGTCAAATTAGAAGCAGGCAAGGCCTCTGCTCTTAAAAGTTCCACTTTCTACTGTCTACAGTTATGTCTACAAGTCCATCACATTTTATTCAGATGCACTCTGTTATATGGATGAGCAGAATATCAAAACTATTTTTTATTGTCTGAGTTACAGAAGATTTTAGTTTTAAGAACTTAAGCTGTTAATCTCTTGCTTATTGTATAGATGAAGCAGAATTCCACTATTTTTATTAACTATTGATGTTTTATTATCCAATATAACATAGGGAAGTGGTATACAGACTATGTAAGTGCTCAAGATTTTTCTAATCTTAAATTCCAAATGTTTTATTGATTTTAACTAGTAACCTTACTGACTTGATTTTCCAAGCATGAGCTCAGAGTTACAAAATGCTCCATTTCTTCTCTTCCTCATTGATTGTGGAATCCCCTTCTGGGCAACAAGCTTGGTTAGCTAAAATTTTCACATCAAACTTGAAAAGCTACTTGTTCAATTTTAATTGTTTTATGTAGACCCTTTCCTTAATGACTTTTAATGGCTATTTTTATAATATAAAATATTTTAAAAATAAAGCTTAAACAAGATTTTCTCTCTACATAATACATCATAAACAAAACCATGCCACTAAACAATCATATCCTGTTTAGGTCATAATGACACCAGAAATGCATGTTTATCATCTGTTTTGGACAACTTAGCATGTTTTTGGCCCAAGGCAAAGTTGAACTAAAACCATTTGCAGTTGCCCCAAACCAAGATAACCACACATTTCTAAAGTAATTGATACCTAAAAGAACATTGCCTTTAGATCACAGTTCATGATCTAAGCATACTAATTCCTTAAAGAAGGTTGTTACAGTACTTAAAGCATTATGTCTATTGGACTTCCTCCAGAATTTAACATGAAATAATATATTTTTAGCATGTATAGATAAAGTGTATGATAATGTAGGCATTTAGCAACATCTTTTGGAATTCTGGAATTACCTCTCTTGCCCAATTTAAAGAAAAGAGAAAAACTGGGATGTCTTACATGTAAAAGTATTATAATAAGAATATAACTTGCAGTTTGGAAGGCATGCAGACAAAATTATTACTCTTAATTTTATTGAAGTATATTTAAAGAACCAATTTTATTTATAGATAGCTAAAATAAGTAGAAGACATATGTTTTCTTCTTCATTGTTACAATAAATCTATGGAATCCAACTATATGTCACTAACTTTGTGTTACAGTGATATAAAACATGCAATTGCTTTAGATACTATCTTAACTGATGAGGCTGATCACAGCCTATAAGAAACAGTCTAAAAAACATCTCTGCACTCTACAGGCCAAAACAAAAGCAGTAAAAATTACCTCTGCCCCAAATACAACTAGATAATTTATAACAAAAAATAAGTAAATGATTAATTATATACAACTTTTAATGAAATAAAACCCAGCAAATGTCAGATCCAGATTAGGGAAACCTACTCACTTTTAAAGAAACAGAGAAACACTAAGCTATTTCCTGAACTCAACTGAAAAGGCAATGTCTGAATCTTTCTCCAGACCTTACTCCTCCGTATACTGCTGCCATGAGACATAAAACAATTGATTTGGGGATTTCAGAAAACAGTTGAAGAATACAAGAACCAAATATACAAGCACCATGATGATTGTTACATTACTGTAAAAAGAGAAGCATGTACTATACCTCCATTCTTTCTTGTTTAACTTCATCAATTTCATCATCTTCAAACATTGCCAGAAGTTCTCCTGTCTGGTCAATAGAGTTGAGAAAGTCCTGAGCAATTTTTTGTCTTTTGTTTGTGTTACTGTTGCCACCTAGTTTATCTTCATGAATATCACAGAAGAAAGAAAAATAGTCTCAGTAAGTTTGTCTGCATCAACCATTGCATTTATTAAATACATGAAATTCAGAATTGGAATTCTCTCACAATTATCTTTGAAAGGAGAATTCTTGTATCCAAAATAAATGTGGAAGTCATATAGAATTAAATCATCTATATACATCACAATCAGATCAAAAGAATAAAATCAAGTTATTAATTACTATAGTAATTGTGAAAGGGTTATATAATTACTTTTTAAAGATTCAGAAAAAAATACGGTTATATACTATTTATAGTAGATACTTGTGAAACAAATAATAGAAAAAAGGGAAAAGTAAGAATATATGAGGTAAACACAGTCACTAGTAATATTTTGTTACAAAATGTAGTCATGACCAAGAGCACTAAATGAGGTAGAGTAGGATAGCATCTGATAATAAAAGGAGAATTAACATAAATTTTTATGCAACAAAGATAACAGCAAAATAAATAACAAATGAATAACAAAAGGAAAACTTATTAAAAAGCATAATTATGAGATATTTGAACAATTTGACAAGGTAAAGTTCATGGATCAAATGTGTTTTAATAGCTATATAGATATGAGAATTCACTTTATTCTCTTAGGTCCATAAATCATTTTTCTTCACTTTTATTATTTTTGTTAAAAACTTTATTTTCAAAAGTTTTCGTAAATATCCATAAGTGAAATGTTGCCTCTTCAAGTGGTTTTTCTTTAATTCAATGTCCCCACTTCCTTCCCTTTTATCAGCCAATCTCAAATTCCAGATAGATATGACCCACATTAACCATCCAGTTTGCACCCATCCATGTTTTTCCCTGCTCCTACACTCATATAAACACATTCATTTACAGGCCTTTTATTTACGTTTTCTTTTTAGAAAAGGGTTCTGTTCATGTTTCTTAGTTGATGGGAGAGAAAAACTCCCTCCCAGCCTACTGGTATAGCTCAGATTCCTTTAAAAGGTCTGCACCATATTTTATGGTATATATACACCAAAGCTTTTCAACCAATCCTGTTGACAGGCACACATTTTGATTTAGATTTTTGCCATGGGAAAAGTAAAATTTACTTTCCCTAATTACCAATCAATTTATTTATTTCCTCATTTTTCTCAGTTGTCTGAATAAGCCTTTATATTCTCTCTCTCTCTCTCTCTCTCTCTCTCTTTTTTTTTTTTTTGTGTGGTGCTGGGAATTGAACCCAGGGCCTTTTGTATGAAGCTTTATCCCCAGCCCCTATTTACTCTCTATTTTTAATCAATGTTCACTTTCAACTGTTTTGGTCTTTTTCTTGCTAATTTAAAAGGGCTCATTTATATTTTCCTTTTACAATGTGAGTGAGTGAAAAATAGCCCTTCATTTTTCTATGGATCTGGGGGCATCTTTGGCAATAGAAGAGTTTTAACATTTTTACATGGTCACATTTCGTCTTTTATTTAAGATGACTTTTCTCCACACCTATATACTGTATATGTAACGTTCTAAGTTTTCTTTTCAGATTTTAAGTCTTGTTTTTTCTGATTTTCATCTTTAATCCATCTATAATCTATTGGTGTATGGTAATATTGTAGGTTCACTTTTATTTTTTCCCAAGCAGTCAGTATCACTGGTACAGTACCATTAATATACATTTTTATATTTTAGAAAACTTTTGCCACATCTTATAATTCTTATATATCTTAGATTCTTTTACTCTGTTTCTCTCATCTTTATGTTTAGTCTTCAGTGACACCACAGGCTTCGTATACATTTTTTAAAATATCTTTTAATATATATAGATTTTTAGTTGTAGATGGACACAATACATTTATTTTATTTATTTATTTTTATGTGGTGCTGAGATCGAACCCAGTGCCTCACATCTGCTAGGCAAACACTCTACCACTGAGCTTCAACTGCAACCCTTTATATACACTCTTATTCTTCTACTTTATGCGATCCCTAGCTACATAGGAACATTTATTTCCCCCATAGAAACCTAAGCATATTTTTACAAAATTCTAGGAAAAAACTTTTTAAAACTTAATTTAGGATAAACTGACATATTTAATGCCCTTCAATTACATTTTCATTTCTTGTTGTGTTTGTTCCTAATTTTATTAGTTTTGATAGTCAAATTTGACAAGTTTCCCCCTATTTCAACACTTGGGATTGCTCTCATTAAATCCTACAGATGGTTGTACAAAACATTTTGCTATTCATTGCTTTTTAAAATACTTGTGTTCGTTCTAATATTACTTAGGAATACATTTCTTAATTTCTAAGTAGTTAAGATACTGGGATTTTATTATTTTTTAGAATTGTATTGAATTAACATCAGTGAATTGATTCCTATCAAAGATCTACTCTTAATTTGTAAAGGTAATCTTTGTGGTCAATTGGCAAAGAATTTCTGTAAATATTCTGTGAACATTTTGGAAAAAATAATGCAGACATTCCAGGGTAATAAAAGTTATAAGTGTATCTATTTTGTTTTTAATTTGTTCTTTTTAGATAAACATAATAGTAGAGCATATTTTGACATATTATACATACATGCAGTATAACTTCCCATTCTTGTGGTTGTACCTAATGTAGAGTTACATTGCTCTTATGCATATGTGAACATTGGAAAGTTATATCCAATTCATTCTGCCATCTTTCCTATTGCCATTCTCCCTCCCTTCCCTTCATTCCCCTTTGTCTAATCCAATGAATTTCTTTTCTTCACCTGCCCCCTTATCGTGTGTTAGCATCTGCATATTAGAGAACATTCCACCTTTGGTTTTTTTGGCATTGGCTTATTTCACATAGCATGATAGTCTCAAGTACCACCCATTTACCAGCAAATGCCATAATTTCATTGTTCTTTACGGCTGAATATTATTCCCTTGTGTATAGGTACTACATTATCTTTATCCATTCATCTGTTGAAGGGCACCAAGATTGGTTCCATAGCTTAGTGAATTGAGCTGCTATAAACATTGATGTGGCTATGTCACTATGATATGCTGATTTTAAATCCTTCGGGTATACCAAGGAGTGGGATAACTGGGTGAGTGAGTGAGTTCCATTTGTGAGTTGGTGGTTCCATTCCAAGTTTTCTGAGGAATCTCCATACTGCTTTGCAGAGTGGTGGCACCAATTTGCAGTCCCACCAGTGATGTATGAGTGAGCCTTTTCCCCCACATCCTTGCCACCATATATTGTTACTTGTGTTCTTGAAACTTGCCATTCTGACTAGAGTTGAGATAGAATCTCAGAGCGGTTTTAATTTGCAGTTCTTTAATTGCTAGTGATGTGGAACATTTTTTCATATATTTGTTGACCAGTCATATTTCTTCTTCTGTGAAGTGCCTGTGCAGTTCCTTTGCCCATTTATTGATTGGGTTATTCGTGGTTGGTTGGTTTGTTTTCTGGTGCTAAGTTTTTTGAGTTCTTTATATATCCTGGAGATTAATGCTCTGAGGTGCAGGTGGCAAAGATTTTCTCCCATTCTGTACGCTCTCTCTTCACCTTCTTGATTGTTTCCTTTGCTGGAAGAAATTTTTTAGTTTGATACCATCCCATTTATTGATTCTTGATTTTACTTCTTGTGCTTTAGGAGTCTTGTTGAGGAATTTGGTTCTTAAGCCAACATGATGGAGAGTTCGGCCTACTTTTTCTTCCAGTAGGTACAGGGTCTCTGGTCTAATGGTCCTTGATCCACTTTCAGTTGAATTTTGCATGGGGTGAGAGATAGGAGTTTAATTTCATTTTGATACATGTGGGTTTCCGGTTTTCCCAGCACCATTTGTTGAAGAGGCTATCTTTTCTCAAACGTTTATTTATGGCCCTTTGTCTATGGCCCCTTTGTCTAGTATGAAATCACTGTATGTGGGTTGTCTCTGTGTCTTCTCTTCTGTACCACTGGGTTTCATGTCTGTTTTGGTGCCAATACCATGCTGTTTTTGTAACTACAGCTCTGCAGCATAATTTAAGGTCTGGTATTGTGGTGTCTCCTGCTTCACTTTTCTTGCTAATGATTACTTTGGTATCCTGGGCCTCTTATTTTTCAAAATGAATTTCATGACTGATTTTTCTATTACTATGAATACCATCATTGGAATTTTGATAGGAATTGCATTAAATCTGTACAGAGCTTTTGGCCATTTTGACAAAATTAATTATGCCTATCCAAGAATCTGGGAGATATTTTCAACTTCTAAGGTGTTCTTCAGTTCCTTTGTTTAGTTTTCTGTAGTTTTCATTGTAGAGGTCAACTTAACAAGGTAGGTTAGCATATGTTGATAGTTTGCTAATTTATTGTTAAGGTCTACTATTCCAAAATTTCTGTCTTCTACAATTATAATATTCAACTTATCCTTTTGGAGCTTTTAATATTTAATTTTACCTTGCATGTTAATATTGTCCCTCCTGCTAATATTTGTTCATTTCATTATTTACAACTTTGAGCTTCCCATTTTTTTGCTGTTGTTTGCAATTTGTCTTGTAATTGAAGAATTCAATCCATTTACATTTAATGTGATGACCAATGTACAACTGATTTTTATTATTTTCTCTTACTTCATGTTTAGCATTTATCTTACATTTTTCCTCCTTTTCCTTTATTTTTACTGGTTTGGTTATGTTGCTAATCCTTCCATTTTCTTATGTTAATTTAAAATTGTAAAAAATTCTCCATTTTCTTCATGGTTACCTTCTATTTTTCCATTTTCATAATGTTGACCTCCCCTTCTTCTACTTAGACCCATTACTTAAACATATTTAAACAATATAGTTCAAACTATTATTTAAAAGAAATTATCGAGTATACTTCTAACAAGAGGTAACATTTCCCCAATAAAATATTTTTTTTCCTAGTCTTACCCACAATTCAGTGCAAGACTTTCAGAACACTTTCATTTTCCCTGTTTCCATTCCCCACCAACAGACCTGTGAAAAAATGTTTGCCTCATCCTTTCTTCCTCTCTCTGAACTCTTGGCTTTTTATGAAAAGAGTATTATTTGTGGAATAGTCAAAATTTCCTTTTAAGAATTTGTTATAGTCTGAGTTCCTACATTTAGTTCCATCATGAGTTAGGCTTTGTATACTTTGTTAGGAACCAGTCATTTTTTTTTTCTTGTATGTAGATATCCAGTTGTTCTAGCACCATTTGTTGAAATGAAATGACTATTTTCCCCCCATTAAATTAATTTGAAGCCCTTGTCAAAATCAACTGACCCTAAATGTGAAGGCTTTTTCTGGTTTCTCAATTTCAATTTATTCCAAATGGTTATTCATTTATGACCAATATGTCTATCCTCTTGTCAGTACCATTCTGTCTTGATTCTTGTAGGAGCTAAAATCAGTAAGCATGAATCCTCTGACTTTGTTCTTTGTCAAGACTGTTTTACCTATTTTGAGTCCTGATTATCTTAAAAAATGGGTCATTTTATGCCAGAATAGGAAAGTTTCATGTGAATGATAAAATCAATTTGCTCATTTCTACCAAAAGCAGGTGGAATCCATAGATCAAGTTGAGGAGTACTACCACCTTAACAATATTAAGTATTCCAATCAATAAACACAGGATGCCTATTTTAATCTAGTCCTCCTTTTTTTGAACAATATTTTGTAATTTTCAATGTAGAAGCTTAGCGGTCTTTGGTAAAATTCATTTCAAAATATTTTGTTCTTTTTGATGCTACTGCAAACTGCACTGTTTTCTTAATTTCATATTTGGAGGGTTCATTGCCAATTTATCAAAATCTGCTTGATTTTTATATATTTGTATGATCAAAACTCACTGAGTTTCCCATATCTCAGCTACTTGGGAGAATGAGGCAGGAGGATCATGAGTTTGAGGCCAACATGGGCAACTTGAGACCCTATTTCAAAATAAAATATCAAAAGGGCTAGGAAGGTAACTCAGTAGTAAAGCATTCCTGGGTTCAATTGCCAGTTTCAAACAAAAACAGAAACAAAACAAAATTGCTAAGCTTTTCTATTAGCTTTAACAGTTTTTAGTGGGTTTCTTAAGAATGTTCTATATATAAGACTATGTAATCTATAAATAGAGATAATTTTACTTCTTCCTTTCCAGTATGGATGTCCTTTGTTCTTTTTATGCCTAAGTGCCCTTGCTAAAACCTCCTACACAATGTTACATATAAGTGGCACAAGTGGACATCCTTGTCTTATTCTGGATCTCAGGAAATAAAGTACCCAGTGTTTCACCACTAAGTATGATGTTGTTTGTTGGGTCTTCACAGAAGGCTGTCTTAGAATTTTTAAATTTCTTATATTTGGTACTAGGGATTGAACTCAGGGATACTTTATCATTAAGCTATATTGCGTAGCCTTTAATTTTTTTATTTTATTATTATTATTTTTTTTAATTTTGAGGCAGGATCTCCCTAAGTTGCTCTGGCTGGGCTTGACCTTGTGATCCTCCTGCCTCAGCGTCCTTAGTAGCTGGAATTAAAGACATGCACCACTGCAGCTGGCCAATATCAACTTTAAAAAAAAATAGTGGACTTTTTAAAAGATACACAAAATTGGAGCTTATAAATGAAGATTAAGAGGAATGATTTCAAATAAATAAAAAGAGCACATCAGATCAAATTCTGGTATTAGCAAAACTGAATAGTAGTCTTATTAGTCTAAGTTTCTAGGTATTCAAAGCATGGTATTAACTATCATTTATTCAGTGACACACATGTATCAAATGCTTTTAGAATATTATGTTGAACTCTCAAAAGAATTTACATGTTAAGAAGCACAATTTCCTCTTAGAAATAAGAAAACTGACTCTACAGGTCACATACAGAGGAATATGTGGGGTTGATTGGAATCCATGTCTATTTTACTCCAAGTTTGTATTCTTTAAGCAGCCAATAAAAGGAAACTTTAAATTCACTTGACAACAGTTTTCCAGAATTAAATTTTATAAAAATTTTGTAGTGTTAAATATGGGATACTGTGTAATATATTTAATGAGAAACATTTTTTTTCAAGGCTATTTCACATCATTTGTTGACAGAAAATGAAAATAACTGGTTCTTTTTCAAAATTGTTAACCTTAGTTTTTGGAAATATTCATTAGCTAGTATTTTGTCAGTTTCTTAATTTTTAATTTATCTATTAGAAATGGACACAATTGTATAATGACTATAATCAATAAAACTATTTCTAAAATAGTTTGCTATTTCTAAAAATGGATTCTTTCACAAAATATTTAGAAATAAATATAATATATATAATATAATAATTATATATATAATTATTATATATAATATATAATAATTATATATATAATAATTATTTCTTAAGACATTTCTAAATAAGTTTTATTTCTAAATAAAGCCTATGAATTTATTTTTATTCAGTAATAAGTACTTATCTATTTTCAACTTAGTAATATTTGATTTTGCAACATTAATATTTTACTAAATATTCTAAAATAGGAAATGATTTCAAAAGATCAGAGGAAGAAAATTTTCTACTTTGTATTACCTTTTTTTAGGGGGGGTGGAGGGAAGGTACTGAGAATTTAACCCAGGGGTGCTTAACCACTAAGTCACATCTCCAGCCCTTTTTAAAATATTTTATTTTGAGATAGGGTCTCACTAAGTTGCTTAGGGCCTCACTAAATTGCTGATGCTGACCCTCCTGTATCATCATCTCCAGCCACTGAGAATACAGGTATGCAACACTGTACCCAGCTGTTATTATGCTTTTTGTTAGAAATAGACCAGAATGAGGTGACTTTATATTATAAAACATCAGATACATTTTATTACAAATAAATAAAACCTGTACATGTCAATTTCAAAACTAAACACACAGAAATACAAAATTTTTCTGGCTCTCTAAGCCACCACAGAAAAATCACTCTTGCAAAAACCAATTATATCGAATCAATACAATTTTCTTTGTGTCATGATTTTCTGATATAAAACAGTACACAAATTATTAAAAGGAAATAAACTCTGATGAAGTCATCTAAATAGAAAACCACAATATTAAACTGCCAACAACTAAATATTTGGATAATTTCCAAACTGTATTATTTTTAATAGTGTATATATATATCCTAATATGAAGGGGATATTGACATTAACTTTGAAAAAATGTGTCATTCAACAGACATGTGTCACAGCTACTCTTTTTATCTTAGTGTTTTGTTTTGGTTACCTTCTAGAAGATCATCTTCATCTATGCCTTTGACGATCTTTGATTTGTAGTCTCGAATAAACATATATTTTAGTAGTCTTCTAAGCTTTTTCTATTAAAAACATGAAATAAGTAAATAATAAAACTTACATACATATTCATTTTATTTAATAAGGACTACTATGATTAATAAAATTTAATAAACCAGTAACCCAGAATCACTGGAGAAAATACAGCAATCTATAGAATAATTCTATAAAATAAATAAGTAGTCATTAAATGAAATATAAATCCCAAAATAAAAAGTAGTTTTAAAATTACCTGTCTTATGCAAGTATCCAGATGTTCCAGAATCACAATAAGTATTTTTTGTGTGTCTTATAAAAAGTTTTAAAATTCTTTTTGAAGATTGTAATAAATACCACATTTGCCATACTAACGTAAGTATCCTTATGCTGTAGAATTTTTATACACAAATTTTTATTTTTAAAAAGTGACTCATAAACATCTAGATAATGGATTTATAACAATTGTTTTAAAAAATATATGTATCCTTTACATATATTTTTTCTATCATCTGAGATCTTTTCACCAGAAGAATTGGTTTATGTATAATATTTTCGTGAAACTATTCTGTAACCTGAGAAACTATTTTTAAAAAACTTAAAGCTCATGAATGATAGTTAGATATTAATGATGGCCTTCTTCGGATTTATTAGAAAACTACAATATCACTTAACTTTAAAAGTGACTGGTAAAAGTAGCAGAATACAACAGTCACTAATATGCCATTATGTAAAAATGTGAGTGTGTAACGATGTGATTCTGAAATTTGTTTTTGGGGTAAAAATGGGAGTTCATAACCCAATTGAGTCAAATGTATGAAAGATGATATATCATGAGCTTTGTAATGTTTTGAACAACCAATAAAAAAAAATGTGGTATGTTTACACATTGAAAAAAAATTAAAAAAAAATAAAAGTGACTGGTAATACGTAGCAGTAATCTGTTTTGTGTTTACACTCAGAAGATATTGTGACTGATTCCTGACCTTCAGGTTTAGGATTTCTTTTCTTCTTCTTTTTCTTTCTTTCTTTCTTTCATTTTGTTTTGTGGTGCTAAGGATAGAACCTGGGGCCTTGGTCTAGGCAAGTGATCCACCACTGAGCTATATCACCAGTCCTTTTCTATTTTTGAGACAAGGTCTTGCTATAAAATACCCAGGCAGGCCTTGAACATTCAGTCTTCCCTCTTGCCTTGAGGCTCCCAAGTAGGTGGGACTACAGGCAAGTGCCAGCATGCCTGGCTCCCTCGTCCAAGATTTCTAATAATAACTGAAATGTACCACATTTTGCAAAGCTATTCACAAGCATTTCAATAGCCCTGAGACATAGACAAATATAATTATTATTTTATATACAGGAAAACAGAGGTAAAGATTGGTCTTACAACCAAAGTTCAGCATAGCCAGAAGTAGAACATAACCTGTGAATCTCAGTTTATTCATTTGGAAAGTAAGAAAAGTACCTCCCTAACATGCCTATTGTGAGGAATTCATGAAACAAGGTGAAGCTGCTTAGTCAATATGTAAAACATAGCAGTCAATAACTACTGCTTGAATGTAAACTAGAAATTATTATTATTATTAATTTTGGTACCAGAGATTGAACTCAGGGCACTCGACCACTAAGCCACATCCCCAGCCCTTTTTTTGTATTTTATTTAGAGACAGGGTCTCACTGAGTTGCTTAGCGCCTCACTTTTGCTAAGGCTGGCTTTGAACTTGTGATCCTCTTGTCTAAGTCTCCCGAGTTGCTGGGATACAGGTGTGCGCCACTGCGTCTAGCAAAACTAGAAATTATTAAGAGGAAAAAACCCACCTGTCCATGGATGGCTACCCTTCTTTTCTCTTTGTTCTGATTCCACTTGGTATTTTCATTTTGTTTTATCTGATAGTTCACCTAGGTAATCTACTTTAAATTCTTGAAACATGTCAGTGTATAAATAAAATTATTATGCTGAAGAGAAAGATGAGAAAACTGGCAACTATCACCTAAGACCTATGTCTTTGGTTGGTAAAAAGATTCCTTTTGAACTGTAGAAAGTAGTTTCAAATGGTATATATTTCTGAAGCTTAAATATGATTTAAAATTTGATTTCCACAAAAGGGCAAGAAAAAATGTTGGAGTGGAATGTAGGATGTACTGATCTTTTGTTATTTCCACTAGTGAAACAAAAACCTGACAAAATGTTCTACAAGGTACTAATGCTAACTCTGTAGTTTCCCAGCTGTTTTTATAAAGAATCTCTGCTCTAGGGTCTCCTTGCTGCCAATAGCAATCAAGGCTTCTTCCTCACAGCACCACTTCTATGTAGTACTTGATGTGAATTTCTCCTTAAAAATCTCCCAAGTTTTAAAAAAGAGTGAACAAATCTTGCAAATTCTTACTTTTATCTGAGTTCTTCCTTCTCATTTCCAGTCACCATACTAATCATATTTTGCCTTGATTACTGAACCAACACCCTGGGTTATTTGGTCATGTCTGCAGGACTGCGAAAGCTTCACCTTAGAAATCCCAACTTCAACAAATCCTTCAGACTCTCCATCTAAATCACACAACTCTGAAATTCTGGTAAGCCTCAAAGTGGTTCTTCAAATCATAAAGATTTCTTAAACCAGAACATAATCTCTTGAGAGTGAAGTCATTATTTTTCTCCCTTTATATTTTTTATTAACTAAGAGATGATTAACTAAAACATATTAAATATTATAAATTATTTTCAAATAGCTACACTTGGAAAATAATTATAAAATTAGACAAAGAGCAGTGTGAATATTTTAATACCAAGAGTTTAAATAGGAAAAGGAGATGTTTATAAAAAATAGAAATTGTGCTGGGTGTGGTGGCACATGCCTGTGATCCCAGTGACTTGGGAGGCTGAAGTAGGACAATCACAAGTGTGAGGCCAGCCTCAGCAACTTAGTTAGCAAGGCCTTAAGCAACTTACTGAGGCCCTGTCTCAAAATAAAAAATAAAAAGAGCTAGGGATATTGCTATGTGGGTTCATCTCTGGGTTCAATCCCCAGTACTTAAAACAAAAAGCAAAACGAAAAGAAAATACCTACACAGACATGTAAGGATAAGTGAGGATTAGTTGTAAGCACATTTTGACACAAGTGTCTTTACATATGTGCCTTTCTCCCTGTATATCTATTCTGGTGTGTAAACTATAGACTAAAACATCAGTTTGATAGTTATGATTCGAAATGAAAAGCTATATAGTAAGGACACAGTTTCCTTATGAGTTCAATTAAACACCAGGACTAGCATCTTAACACAATGAAACTGTTTTATGTTACCTTATCTTTGCGCATCAAAAACAGAAGATCTTCAGGAGAGATTACTCTTGCTCCCCGCAGCTGAGAAACTTCAGCAGCTTGCTGTAACTATTAATAAAGGAAATTTAGGAATTTTTCTCAGTAATATAAATTAAACACAGTATAATTATGATTTCTTAAGAGAGATAAATATACTAAGAACTAAAAACCTTTGGGAGTAATTCAGCAATCACATTATTGCTTTTAAAAGCAAAATACCCTATGTTTTAAGATATAAAAAATGCAATTAAATTATGAGCCCACCTGTAACTGATATAATAAACAGAAATCCTTGATTTCTTTCATGCAATAGAAAAAATCATACACAGCTTCCAGAAATACATTAATGCACCTGAAAATAATTTTATGAAATTTTATCCTTCATACCCATGTGAGCAATGGTTTCACTCAGTATCACTAGCTGAATAAGTATATTATTAATCTGAGCTCCCATGCTGGTATGATTTGAAATAGCCCCATTCAGAACTTTAAAAGATCAACAAAAACAGTAGCTGTTTCTAATAACCAAAGGAAAAAAAATACTTTTAGTTTTGGCAAGTCTTCAGTGAGGAAAGGATTCAGTCCATAAATCATAATACTGGACTACATTAATTTCTTTCCACACTAATCACATGCACACAAAAAGTTAACTGTATCTGGAATGCACAACAACACGAAACATACTGCATGAAAAGTTAGATTCCCCTTGCAATGCTCATCTGGGCCTTTATATCTACAAAGTCAAGTTTGCAGGAATTCAGAAGCCCTAGAAACACAATCTTACTTGAAACTGACCTGGAAAATAAAAGAATGTGAAAAATGATAGTTCTACTTTTTGGCAAAGACAAACTCAGTTTCTTATTTTGATTAGTTAGAAGGAACATAAAATACATCCATCTGAAAAAAATAAAGATGCTGGAGAAAACACTACAAAAATGAGCCTGTAACTTCTTCCAAATATGATCAAGCCATGCTGATTACACTGAAGCAACTTTATCCAATATGAAATATTATAAACATTTTATATATCAAAGCTGTTCTTGAATGCATTCTTCTTTAAAAGAAATAAATCTAATACATATTCCTAAACTAATCTTTTAAAAGTGGCACTGTTATCTTAACAATTATAACAAATTAAACAGTGCATTTGTGCTAAGGAAATTTAGCTTCAATGTTAACACAATTTTACTAAATAAGCTTCAAACCTTCTCTAAATATATAGACTACAAAACAGACTATAAACTCCTTATTGTCAGATTTACCACTGAATTTCCTGGATACTGGTGGTTGGTATAATAAACATAATCCTACCTAAATATAGAAATTTAAATTTAACCATTTAAAAAGAAATCTTGGGGAAAAGGTTTTTTAAAAGATGATGTATCTATCCAAAAATAAACTCAACAGTCTTTTTTTTTAAGAATGTATGAACATACTTTTTCTAAAAACTGGAAGTGTCAGGAAAATATGTATACATATCCTTTTTCAAATACAAACATTTCTATCAGCTAAAATATACGCAGTCAGTGTGTAGAACAACATGGGTTTGCATATCCATTTGGCTGCACACACAGAGAGAACCAGGAGACAGCATTGTACATTAAGTAACTTTTTCGTGTTCTTAAATGTAATGTTCTTGAAAACTGAAAATCAATACGTAGATATAAGTAAGTTCACTCATGCTAAGAAAGGATCAGGAGAAATATGTATCCCCCAATTAATAAATGGTTTGCCCATACTACATATAAATAATCTCTATCACATTGTTTAAAATGTCAGTTTATAAAAATGTACAAATGTGTTAAACAGTACAACCAGAAAGATAGTGAAAATAGAAAACAAAGACACAGGAGAGTTCAACATGATAAATCACCTTCTCCAAAGTTGTCATGTTTATCAGCCAAAATTTATCTACCTGATTTTCTAATTACTCTTAACTAATAAAATACTCTTACTAGCATTAGCACTGCAGCACTCCCTAGAATGCCCAGGGCTCTGTCTAGTTAGTATGCCACTGGCACTGAAAGTTATCACTAGTTTATCTTACCAGGGCCTGTCCAGTTCTGATGTGTCCCATGCTTCAAAATTACTCTCCCATGAAGTAATTTGACCTTTTCTTCTCTACCAAAGGAGGGGATCAAATGGATTAGCTAAATAAAGTATCCACACCAACATATGTATTATCATTGGAATACTTCTAAAAATTTCCATGTACACCTAGCAGCAAGAGCAAAACAAATATAACAGCACTATCTTACAAAACAGATTGGCAAACCTTAGGGGACCTTTAACTTATTGGATTCTAAATTGCAATGCCTACAAATTGTTATTCATCTTAACTGCTAAAATGATCTCCCTCAAATATGGTGTTGTTTTATATTATTAATGAGTATATAAGCTAGGCATTAAGACATTTATTAAGCATAATATCCTAAGTTTTTAAAGTTAATACTTTTTTTGGTTGTTAATGAACCTTTATTTTATTCATTTATTTATATGAGGTGCTGAGGATCGAGCCCAGTACCTCACACGTATGAGGCAAGCACTCTACCACTGAGTAAACTCCAGCCCCATAATATCCTAATTTAACTGCTATGATGACTTTACTCAAATATCATCTTCAATTCTTATTTGGAGATCAAAATAATTCACTATTATCTAACATAAGAATGGTCTTTACCCGGAATGACTCAGATTTTCCCTCTATATCTTCATTCCATTTTTTGTTTTCCTCTCATATAATTCCACATTTAAGCTCCAATAATTTCTGTCTGTGTATTTATGATGGTTAATTTTATGTGTCACCTTGACTGGGCCACAGGGTGTCTAGACATTTGGTCAAACATTATTCTGGGTGTGTTTATGGGCATGCTTCTGGATGAGATTAACGTGAATCAGCAAATAGACCATGTAAAGCAGACTGCCCAGTTTTAGCTCACTTTCTGATGCTGTAATACCACAGGCGAGGTAGTTTATAAACATAGAAGTTTATTTGGCTCAGAGTTCTGGAGGTGGTGAAATCCAAAAGCATGGTGCTAGAATTTGGTGAGGGCATTCATTCTGCATTATAACATGACGGAAAGAAAAGTGAGTATGTACAAGACACAGAAAGGGTGGGGGCCAAACTTATCCTTAATCTAGGAGCCCACTCCCACTATAACTAGTCTACTCCCGCTATAATTAATCTACTCCCACGATAAGAGAATTGATCCATGAATGAGAGTAGAGTCCTCATGGCCTAGTCACCCCTATAGGCCCCACCTCTTAATATTGTTACAGTGGTAATTTTAAACATGAGTTTTGGAGGGGACATTCAAACCACAGCATCGTTCCTAAGAGGACAGACCTCATCCAGACAGTCAAGCATCTGAATAAGCTTAATAGAGTAGAAAAGGCTGCATAGGAGGAAATAGTTTCTGCCTCACTGAGCTGGGACGTCGGTCTTTTTTTGCTGTGTGCATTCACCTGAAAGAAATATCACCTCTTCTTGTGTCTGGAGGCTACCAACTTTCAGACTATGTATCTACAAGTTGGCTCTTCTGGGACTTGGCCTCTATAACGGTGTGAATCCTAATATGGTAGTATATTCAAATTATGAAAATTCTTGATTCTTCTTAAAAGATGCCGCATGTTCTTATTAAAATATAGGCTTCAAAATAATGTTCTCAAAGAAATTAGAGCTACGGTTATCTTCACATAACAATGTTTATCACATACCCTAACCATAAAATGTAAATGCTCAGTGCACAATCTTTTAATTGTACTTGTTACCAAGTTTCTTTTTTATCTACCTCAACCAGCTTCCTAACACTCCCATCTCCCAATTCCCTTTCAAGTAAAATTTCTAGGTCTAGGACAACAAATCCCCCAAAGGCAGTTTATAATTATTTGCTAAGTGTCAGCGACCTACTTTCCCCTCCAAGATTTTCAGTTTTCTATCTATAATATAAGGAAGAGCTACATGAAGTCCATACACTTATATTGAAGCTGGGGCCCACATAAATTCAGCAGACAGATTTCTCTAGAGTTTCATATGGTTTTAAATATACAACAATTAAGCTGAAAATTCCGCAATTATTAAGACATTGAAAATAGTACATCTCAACAATGCTTCTGTTGTATATCTCTTTTCTTTATGTTTTCCCCAAATCCTAGGTCTTTTCCTTTGTAAAGATAAATAGTGAAAGACAGGCGTTGTTTCATTATAATGAAAAGGTAGGATCTTAGGTTAAGTTATTGTCAGATCTGAATTATTTGTCTTTCTAGCCATCTGTCCATCTATCAAGCATAAACTATCTAACCAGGGTAGATTCCAGCCTGGGCTATGAAAGGACAGTCCTGCTTACAACCATATTTACCAGCCACAAATAACCTCAAAGGTCCTCTCTGAATTTTCCACAATGTGACTCAAGAAGTTGGAGTTAAAAAATATATATATTACAACTCTGGTTTTACTATCAAGTAACTGCATGCATTTAGATACAGTGAGTAACTTCTCTGGATTTGTAGGTTTATGATTCTCTTTCATTTAAAACAGATACTTTAGGACTTGAATGACTCTTAGAATTAATAATCTTGGTATAATAATAGCTAGTATATATTGAGTACCTATTTTTCATTTTTAAAATTCTAACTTGTTATATATGACAGCAGAATGCATTACAATTCATATTACACATATACAGCACAATTTTTCATATCTCTGGTTGTATACAAAGTACATTCATACCATTTGTGTCTTCATGCATGTACTTAGGGTAATGATGTCCACCTCATTCCACCATCTTTTCTACACCCATGCCCCCTTGTTCCCCTCCCACCCATTTGTCAAGTACCTAAGTTGTACTAGGCTCTATGCTATGTGTATTATAAGTATTAAGCTTCCAATTTTAAAAAGTTAGTATCTAAGGTAAAATGTATATAACAGTAAAAATCAAATAATACAATAAATTTTTTAAGGACAGATAGGAGAACCTTGCCATATTTCTTTCCAATCCACAATCCTGCTTTCATCAGCAAACATTTTCAACTTTTTGAGCTTGTTTTTGTTGTCTATATCTCTGAAATAAACTTTTAATTTTCAGTTTTATATATTTGCAACTATTACAAGAGGTGAAAAATATTCAGAATTTTTAAATGCCCCAAATTTAAACATCTTCTTCCTTTTATTCTGATCTTACCTATAAATTGTAATTTTTGTCAAATTAACCACCAGTATTTATATTATTATGTATATGTAAACATTATAAACAGGTTGGCTACTATGATTAAATTTCTTTTATAATTTGTTTTCTTCTTGGTTTTCCTTGTACTTTTTTTTCCCAGTAAACTTAATACTATTTCATAGGAGACATTTGACAGTTTGAAATACACTTGGATTTCTTGCTTTTTTTGTTGTTTTTAGATGAGATCTCACCTGGAGCCCTCCAGACTCTCCTATTCTTGTTTTGGATCCTTCTTCATCTCAGCTTTTGATCTTTCTTAATGCACTTTCTCATTTTGGTAGAACAAATGCTCTAAAGTTTCCTTTTAGTTCTTGAGTACAGTTATAATAGTTGCTTTAAAATCCTTGTCTATATAATTTCGACATCTGAGACATCTCAGAGTTAACTTCTATTGAATATTTTTTCCCCTTGTTATGAGTCATGTTTTCCTTATACTTCATATTTTAAGTAATCTGGGACTTCATCTGAGATATTGGGACTGTCATATTATAAGAAGTCTAGACATTACATTCCTTTAAAGAATGATGACTTTTGGGGCTGGGGATATAGCTTGGTTGGTAGAGTGCTTGCATGCACAAGGCCACGGGTTCAATCCCCAGTAGCAAAAAAAAAAAAAAAAAAGATA
>NW_025999982.1:12348055-12359069 GCF_001458135.2 Marmota marmota marmota
AGCAAAAAAAAAAAAAAAAGACTTTTTTCTTTTTCTTTATGTTGAAAAAACTGTATATTTACATATCTGTTTATATGATCCCAATTTTGTTAGCAATGTCCAAAGCACCAGAATCATCAGGCAGTCAAATTTATACCTTCTTCTTTCCATTAGGTCTGATCAGGGCATTGACCTTGGCCACATCAATGTCCCAGAGCTTCTTTACAGTCTGTTTAAAATGGTGTTTGTTGTGCTTGAGCCCCACAATGAACACTAGTGTGGTGTTGTCTTCAATCTTCACGGTTGACTCAATAGTGGAAGAAACTTGATGATAGTCTAATGGTCAAAGTTGTTTCTTCCAGGGAAGTTCTTCCAAGGATATTTGGGCTACCTCTACTGCTGCATGTCTTAGGCCACCGGAAGTTAGGTGACAAGTGGATCTTGTCTTCTTTTTTGTGGCTATGGAAGCCTTTTAACACTACCTTCTTAGCAGTCAAAATTTTTGCTTTGTCTTCAGCTTTGGGAAGGACAGGAGCTTCCTTCTTTGCTTTCAGTGCCATCTTGATGAAAAGGCAAATTTTTTCTTTTTAAATAGGGAGTTAATTAGAATGAACTCAAACTACATCATCTCTCTCCACAGTTGAAATGGACCTCTGAGAGCTGAGAAAGGGTTCTTAAAAAATAAATTTTTAAATATATGTATGACTACAATGTATTTATGACATCTTCATATTGAACTGATAACCTGGCTAAGAATAGAATTCTAGGTTAACATCATTTCCCCTCAGAACCTTGAAGACTCTTTGTAACTGTTTTCTAGCTTAACATGTTCCTAATGAGAAGTCACATGTATTTTGACTCCTAAGCCATTATACAACTTTCTCCTTCTTCACAGAAACTTTTACTGCTGCCCTCTTTATACTTCAGATTCTGAAATTTCATGAGGCGTGCCTTGGTAAGGGTCTTCCTCATATATTTTGCTGGGTACTCACAGGGATACTACAATCTGCATACTCTTGTCCTTTACATCTGGAAATTTTTCTTTGATTTTCGTGAAAATTTCCTTCTTTCTGTTTTATGGGTTCTTCCTGGAATGTCTATGAATTGAATATTGGTGGACTTGTCCCTGGGATCTGATACTATGATCTTTTTTTATTAAACCTCTCAAGACAGTAAAACTTTTCTGTTTTACCAAAATGGAAAAGGAATTGTTGGATATATAGTTTGGATAGGACACTAGTATAAAATATTGCCTTTTCTTTCTATAAATCTTCCTATTTTTAGTTCATCCAAAACTTTAGAGGTACCTTTAATCCTGAATTTTCCCATGTTCCAAAGGCTTTATTTTTCTCAGGTCTGTTATTTCTATCTACCTTAACCTACCCGAATTTTTGACAATTCTCATTTTCTGTGCCTTTGTGGGTTTATGCCTTTATAGATGATTGTGCTGTTTTTTACTGGGGTGTTGAGAGTTTTGATAAAAGCACATGTTCCACCCAAGTTTAATCAAAAGGTTAAACTCCATTTTTAATTCTAACATTTATTGAATGTAATACCCTATCTTTCAGATATTCTACATATTATCTCATTCAACACTCAAGACATATTTATGAGAGATGTCCAGACATACAAAACTGTTATATTTAGTAATAAAATTTCAACATCCAGGCATTCATGTTTCTCTCCAAGATTATTTCTTATTCAGAATAAAGGAAAATGTGATCACCAAATTAAACCTGATGTTGCATTGAAAAAAATTTATGCATAAAAATATAAACAGATGTCTCCCAAGTTACAAAGTTCAACTTAGCAATTTTTTTTTTCAAATTTATAATGGTGTGAAAACACTACTCTTTCAGTAGAAATGGTACCATGATTGCAGTATGCAGGTCTGATGTGCTCCGGTGATACTCAGCTAGCCGTGGCATCATGAGGGAAACAACTGATATACTGCCATGTATTGTGTTGCTCTGAGGTACATTAAGCATATTACATGCATTTCTGACTTGGGATGTTTTCATCTGATGATAAGCTTAACAGGAGGTGACCCCTAATAAGGTGAAACGCATCTGTATTTACCTATAAAAATCTCTTCCATTGCTGGCAAATGAATGGTTCAAAAACAAAATACTGGGTCAAAACATGTAAGCCAGTGGCTTTATACACACATATAGCCTAACAACTAAGAACAAAGCAAGTGTTTGGCAAGGTGCTATGGTGCACATCTGTCATCCCAGGTATCTGGGAGGCTGAGGCAGGAGTATCACAAGTTCAAAGCCAGCCTCAGCAAAAGTAAGGTACTAAGTAACCCAGTGAGACCCTGCCTCTAAATAAAATACAAAATACGGCTGGCGATGGGGCTCAGTGGTGGAGTACTCCTGAGTTCAATCCCTGGTTCCCACCCCTCAAAAAAAGCAAGTGTTTGAAAGGAAATATAGTCACAAGTAAATGAAATAAACATTCAGAACACTATAAATGTAAGATATTTGACCTGGTATTTTCCTATCATATGACGCTTTATTTTTTTCTTGGTATCTGGTCTTTCACTGTCTTTAACATTTGAAACGTAAACAAGTATATAAATTGCTATAAGTGGTGTATAACTTCAGAAGTTTTGCTTCTTACTCTTATTTTTAGAATAGTAAGTCAAATCATTAACATTTTAAAAATATAAGGTTGTAATTATCAATATCTCAGGGCTCAAAGAATTCTTATAAAAACATATATGTAAATATATTTATTTTCAAAAGAATTACCAAACCACAATCAATGTGATCCTACAAGGCTTTAACAAATGTCCAAAAAACAATGATTCTGTATTTGTCTGAAGATAGCAACTTCGACATGAAACTAATTCTTTGGTTACTCATTTAAATGTGAAATTAGGAAAGCAAGTATTAACATTTGAATACTTTCTTTTAACCTACGTTGCATAAAAGCCATTCATAAGCAACTTTGCAGTTTAAATGAATCTATATTTTAAAAGTAAGCAAAGGGGTATTTTAGAAATGTTTAAAAGTTAATATAAAAGTATTGAACCAGATTTTAGTTTAAATAATATAGAATAACTGTACTTATTATACTAAAACTTATACACCACTCTCTACTAAAACTAGATTATAGTTGGAAGTACAATATTGTTAATTACATAAATAATGTTTAAAATGTTAACTACTATTTAACTATTGACAGTAAAATACAATCTACTTAAGTATCTAAATTAAGATACAATAAAATTGCTGAAAGATGGAAGCTTATCTTGAATCTGTACTACATAATTTAGAGCTATCTTTTATAACTCAGTAACTAGACAATTATATATAATTTTTAATTTTAATTTTTTTTAAATTTTGAGACAGGGACTCACTAAGTTGTTTAGGATCTCACTAAAAAGTTCTATATTTTTAAAGTCCTAAGATACACATTTCACTTGCATTTCCTAAATTTTATAAACATAAAAACTTTTGGTAGCTTACAAAATGTGTGCTTTCCTTGTCTACATGTAATATGCCTCTATGCCTCCTCTTTCTCTGTATACTTCTTGATGCATCTGCACCCCTCCTCCTCATTCCCTTCTGTTCACATTTCTAAAAAGGTACCCTAGGAAAAAGTTATAGCTATTTCTTATTTCTTCAAAAGCCAAAAATATAACAGATAAAAAACAATGTTTATTGCTATATTTCCAGAACTCTTCCTTATTCTTCATAAGATAGCTTGAATTCATTTCACCCTAGAACGTGTAGGAATAAACATAGGTCTTGAATTAAATCCCCATGTTGAGATCAGGGAACTAAAAGCATCAAATTACACCAGACCACACACAGACCAATATAATGATTGGGATCGTTACCAAATGGAAAGAAGGTAATGCCAAAGAATAATTAGAGGGATTGAGAAAATTGATTTCTAATATTATCTGTATTACTACTACACTTATTTTAGCAAATACAACTTTATGATTATGTTTTTTAGATAAGAAAATGTATGCAGAAAGCCAATTTTAGACTTTTAGAATTGCAGTTTCTGATGCTAGGTGTGAAGCAGGAAGAAGAGAAATGCTGTGATACTCAGTGAAGGTGTGGCTTTCTTGGTCACTACAGGATCCTGGAGTGTTTCAGAGCACTTAAGATTACTATACCTCCATTTTATGGTCTAACTTAGTGAACAATCTCCATGCTAGGTTAATAAGATTTAAAAACCATTACCTTAAAGATAGTTTCTACCTGGGCCTGGTGGTGCACACCTGTAATCCCAGCAACTCCAGAAGCTGAGGCAGGAGGATCACAAGTTCAAAGTCAGACTCAGCAAAATCGAGGTGCTAAGCAACTCAGTGAGATCCTATCTCTAAATAAAATACAAAATAGGGCTGGGGATGTGACTAAGTGGTCGAGTGTCCCTGAGTTCAATCCCTGATACCACCCCCCCCTAAATTTTCTATAACATCTTGTTTTTTTTTCTTTTCATAACATTTTTAAATGCTTATGACTTGATGCTTAAGTGAGATAATGTCTTTCAGCATGTAGAAAGCCTCAAATATAATTTACATTTATTGAGAAAAGAGAAATTAAAATTTTGGGTACTCATAAAAAAGTTTGTAGCTTTTAGTATTCATAAAAACTGAGAGCCATTACCAGACATTTATTTAGCATTAATGCATTCCCATAAACAAAGTTAGGATTTAAATAATTTCTGTGGATAAATGTGTTATATTTCCCCCACCCACTGCGATTCCCCTTAGGGCCTCATGAATGGTAGACAAGTGGTCTACCACTGAACTATACCCACAGCCCTTTCTAATTTTCTTTTCCTTTCTTTTTTTGAAACAGGGTCTTACCAAGTTGTTCAAGTTGGCTTCCACCTTGCAATCCTCCTGTCTCAGCCTCCTGAGTAGCTGGGATTATAGGTGTGTATCACCATAATGCCTGTACAATAGTTTCTAATGTGTGTGTGTGTGTGTGTGTATACACACACACATATACATATATACTTGTATTGATATATATACACACATATATGAAAATATATATTTATAAGATAAATATGGAGATATGTGTGTGTGCGCGCGTGCGCACAAGTATATATAACTAAAATCACTTTCTTCAAAGATGTAAGGTAACTCTCACCTAAACTTAAATGGAAAAATTATTTGGCTTCTTTTGATAAAGAATTAATTGTTTCTCTAATAATTTCTCATGTAAAAATCACTGTGATATTAATTAAATACAACGCATCCATTAGTATTCATACAATTTCACAGCAATAGCTTTAAACAAAAAAGCTGATCTTTCTCATTTTCAAGTTCTTCAAGTGGTAAGTAAAGAGAGATAAATACCAAATGAGCTCCAAAGAGCCTTTCTGCTTTTGTTATCTGATCCTAGTATTTAACCCTGGTGGAGTTTATTTTTGGTTTCATAATTAAGTGTTGGCGTCAGTGAGAGAAGAAATAAATAAGAATCACAAAAAGCAATAGCGCAACCTGGTAAAATGCATATGGGAATCAATTTTCAAACCAGTGGAAATAACAACCAACCCAATTAACTGTATGAGTATGGAAGGCAGTTATGAGGTTGGGCTCTTATTTAGTATTAATGATTTATTTTACCACAATGGTTAACACAGTACACAAATCAGCAGGTGATATAGGCAATTATTTCTGTATCCTTCCTAATAGTTTCAGATGTATTTGAAAGCCAAAAACAGTTGCAAAATGGGATTATAGCACTGTAATCACTAACAAAGTATCTATTTCCTATCTGCCCTGTGTTTTATCATATGGTGAATAGAGATAATTTGTATATACTTCCCCCTTAGTCTGTCTGAGAAAGTAGCCCTTATTCAAATGTTTTATCTAAAGATTGCTTGCATAGGAAAAGTAATATATGTTGTATACAGTATTTATCAAATTAGATGTGTATATGTAAAACAAAATGAAAAATCAGGTAGGTTTCCCGTGCCCAGATGTCAGTCCAATATTCCACTACCATGTTATTAAGAAGGGCTCAATAAGATGATAAGTTTACATCATATTACACTCAGATCACTGTAAAGATCAAATAAATAATGTTGTGTAGATAAAAACAAACTATATAAACATAAGATATTGCTTAGGAAGGGTGCATTTTTGGTTAGGGGGAAGGTGAAACAGCAGCGTATTTGGGAAAGGCCAAGAGATTTCATTGAGAATGTGGTAGGCTGGGAAAATGTTTAGCTTTGGTTACTAAAACCAAAATTGGGATACTGCATTAGATTCATTCACATCAGGATACAATTATCCAACAATAATTACATAGTCATATTCTGAGAAAGTAAATAACATAAAAAGATAGAAACTTATAGCCTTCAAAAATATAAGTGAGATGTCCCCATATCTCTGAGGATTTCTCTAACTGAAGTACAGACCTATCACATTCCCTTTTCATTGGGCTGCCTAGGTACCTGGTGTAACTTCAGCCAGCTTACCAGTATCACTTCTGTTTTGTAATAATCTCTTAAAGAAGGTTTCCCTTCCAGGATGAAAACTCTCCATTAAGGTATATTTCTAGAACGAAGTAAAGTGGTATTTAAGTAATTTGTCAAAAGCCAAGAAAAACTAACAGTTGTATGGCAGATATAGGGAACAGGCACAGAACTACAGCGGGAAGGCTAAGGACTGCTGAGTAATATTCTGTGCTCTGAGAGAATGTGATCAATAACTTAACGCAATAGAGAGTGTATTTACTAACCAAAGCAAAGAAACAAAGAGATCCAGAAGAAATACCAATTATATTGCAGAGATATTAAAAATAAGTGAGGAAAAAAGGCAGAGAGAAATGGTAATACCTAACACACAATAACACATAACAATATAATAATAATAACACCTAATAGTGATCTAGCATTTCCTTTTCTTGATTCTCAACACAGTGATATTACAGAGGGGCAAATCTGGTAGTTACTCAAGCTGAGCCTGAAACAAATTAAAATTCAAAATAGATCTTGATTATTATTAAAACGAAATTTTAAATAAGCCAATAGGACATACTCTAGAGGATCTTTCTCAATTTCATTCCAAAAATACCCTAAATAATGTATCTCCTATGCCCATAACAACACAAATTTGGTTATTTTAATCCTCACTTTGGCATTTNCCATAATTAAACAACTGTTAACGTTAGTATGAATGAAGTTACCATGTGTACTTCTACATTGTCTTGGTTTACCCACAGGGTTCTTTGGAATGCAATATTTTAACCTGAAATGTTATATTCCTAGACTTTATTTTCCACTTCAACAAATATCTTCCATAAATATTTAGTCCCTTGGGGCAGGGTTGTAGCTCAGTGGAAGAGCACTTGCCTGGCATGTGTGAGGCACTGGGTTCGATTCTCAGTACCACATACAAATAAATAAAATAAAGGTCCATCAACAATTAAAAAAAAATTTAAAAAATGTTCAGTCCCTTAATGAGGCGCTCATGATCTATTAAAGTTAAAAATTTGTCACGAGTTTAGAATTTCTAATTTAACAACAATTCTAGCATTTTATAATATTTTAAAAATTACTTCAGAAAACTTAATATTAAATTTACATATTTGTTCTTTGTTATTAAGGATCTCATATATGTTAAAAATACATGTGAGAACTGTTAGATTTATATGTCACTTCATCTTTTCCATCCTCATTATGTTCACATTTTAGGTATTCTTGAAATTTTCAAAAATTAAATCCACATATTTGACAAAATACTGAGTAGAGTTGTCTATACCATGCTAGCAGAGATATCTGTGGGGAACGGAATTCTATAGTACCTTAAATGAAATGATAAAATTTTACTTGGTAAGTTCTCCCTGTGTCAGGTCCTCTTTCTCTTGGCTGCATTCATACTCATTTTTTAATTTCATTTTCATTGACTTTAAATCTTTTATTTCTGTTTCTTCACCTTAAAACTGATGGTTGGTATTGGAAGCTGAAGTATCTTCCAATTATTGTTTTTTTGGGGGGGTGATGGCCAAAATGAAATATACAAGCATGGGGAGTAAAAGATCAATTATTTTTAATTTAACACTGATCTCTGGTTTGTTCATTTGATATACAGTTATGGAACACCTAATAGACAAGTCATGAGGGTGGGAACTAGAAATTACACTAATCAGAAGCAAAGCAAAGGAAACAAGCAAACAACAACAGAAACAAACAAGAATAAAAATTAAAGCATAGTCCTTAATCTAACAGACCTTATGGATGGATTATTTTCTAGTTAAAATGTATAATAAATGTCAGCAGGTCTTATGACAACTATAAAATTTTATTCTGAAATATACAAGTTCAATGAGGCTATGCTGAAAATGTTGAACAGTGTATTAAGATAAAACCTTTGCAAAAGTTGTATAAGGAAGTCAAGCCAAATTTTAAGGTTATTAATTTTGAGAGTTCCAATAACACTCTATAGATTATATAAAATGTCTACAGAAAATATCCATAGTCATCTGGAGTTAATGTTTGAATACTAGCCATGATTAATTTCCAGCCTAAAGGCATATCAGATTGTATCTCCTAGTCTTTAATCAGGATTTGGAGAAAAACTCAGTTTTCAGAATATATCTGGCTGAACTTAAACTAATGTATGTGTGTCTAAGTCATCTTGGAGGATCATTAATATTTATTTGAATACATGTTTATCAGTAGGAGCTTGGAGAAAAACAGAAAGCAGAGTTTAACTGGGTAATTGCAGAAGAGTTTAACACAGGAACTATTTTAAAATCTGCAGTAGTTTAGGGAAACTACCATGTATGGTACCTACATGCCACTCATCTAATACAGCCCACCTCCAACTAAGAGCAAGAAATCCTTTCTAAACCTAGGCTTAGAAAAGCAGGGGGATATAGAAGTTGCCCAAACCTGGAAGCTTAGAGAAGTTCACCTGACAGGGATACAACCAACCCTGATTTTATATTAATGCCACTCAGGACCTAATGGCCACACTCAGCTAAAAGGCCAAGGGTAAGAGAGATCTAAAGAGATGAACCACATAGGATACAGGAGTATTTAGGGCAAAGAGAGGATGAAGGGATAAATTGAGGATATCCAATATCATGATGTCTTTAGACTTAACAAGGATAAACTTGCCAGGACCATTTTACCCCTCAAATGCTTAAAGTGGAATGCTCTTTGTCACCTTCTAAAAATATTTCTCTTCAGAAAATTTTAAAATAGAAATGGGTGGAAAGTGTACTCTGCCAAATAAATAATGTGGTCCACTGATGAACACTGTAATTCTAGATTCCACAACTTAAGAAAGGGCAGCATCAGTAATTAGATCAACAAGAATAAACTAGTACTTGTTGAGTATACTATGAAATCTCTCACTGATTCACATATTTCTGAAAAATTATTCTTCTAATCCTTGAAAAAAAAACTTAAAGGTGAGGTGATATTAGTATTTTACAGAATTTTTTTCAGACAAACATTTTACATACAAGGGAACAGTAAATCACAACATTAAAATAAGAAGAGAGGATTTGAACAAGTCTGTCAGACAATTATTCCTTGTTTCCACCTAATTCCACAGCTAGTAGATAGCTAATTTTCTAATATTTAATGGTTTCTTCATGTAAACTATATCTAAATATGTGAAATAATGTGCCCAATCAACATTCACCATTATTGGACTTAGGCAAAATTAGCAGGTTTTAATAAAATTTTTATGAAGATTTAAAACTCTGATAAAATTCCATGAATATTCCAGTTCAAATGTTTTGTTTTTAAAAATAGGTAAATAACTTTTCATATGGTCTGTAACAGATCTATTATTAAAATACACAGCAATTCTTTAAGACATTCTTTTAGAAGTCTTAGTATGCTTTTAAGATTTATGAAATTCAATTTTTTCAGTTGGTGTATCAGATCTAATACTGGTTGTATGACCTTGGGAGCTAGGTAATTACCTTCAATTTCCCTATTTTTAATATGGATTAAATGGCACTGTTATTTCAGAATTGGGTACAGGTATTATATTGCACATGCAAAGAGGCTGGCATAGTTTTTTATATCAGATTCTCAAAAGACATTAATTTTCGTTGCATCTTTACTATTTTCTGTCCAAAAGGTGATATGCAGAATTAATATGAAAAAAATACTATCCCACAGTCTGATTAGAATCCAGCTCTCTGCTTCCTTACTAGGTAGAGATAGATGTGGGAGGGAGAATTTTTAACACCTAACTTGATTTCAGTGCCATTTATGTACAGACTTCGGTGTCCAACCTCCGTCAATATTTATTCCATGGATTTTGTTTCATTTGTTGAGTTAAAGTTCTGCCCCAGTTGCAAGTTATGAAGTAGAAATGAAAAACTACCCCAAACTGTATTAACTTCTATGATATTGCCAAGTGGTAAGTATTTATTACAGATTCACAAATAACCATGGGTAGAAAGTTCACTTGGCACTTTTTAAAAAATATTTTTAGTTATACATGGACACAACATCTTTATTTTGTTTATTTTTATGTGAGGCTGAGGATCAAACTCAGGGCCTCACATGTGGCAGACAAGTGCTCTACCACTGAGCCACAACCCCAGCCCCACTTAGCACTTTTATTTGCTTTTCTGAAGCACTCAGTCCTACTATATAGTATATTGTTATTAAGACAAGAAATGTAAAAGTAAAAAAGAAAATTAGAGGATTGATATGGATTCATCATTCAAAACAGAAGTTTTCGAAGAGGGAGAAAAAAATGATTAAAGAAAAAATTCAAAAAATATTCCAGAAATAAAAATATAATATTCCAGATAACTCTACTAAATGCTAGACATGTTGGATGAAAAAAGACCATCCCAAGTCATATTCACTTATCCATTCATGAGTATTTTTTGAGAAGTGGGAATAATAATTTTTTGAGAAGTGGGATACAACACTGAACAAAATATATAAATATTTATATTGTCATGGAGCTTATATTTTAATGGTGAAAAGACAAATAATAAATTAACAAGTTATGATAACTTCTATGCTAAAATAAGAACTAAGAAAGGATAAAGTATGCTGGGGGGGGGGGGGG
>NW_025999982.1:12359094-12445768 GCF_001458135.2 Marmota marmota marmota
GGGGGGGGGGGGGGGGTGCACTGGGATTGTGGATCAGAAGGCTGAGCGCTTGCCCAGCACGGGCGGCACCTGGGTACGATCCTCAGCACCACATAAATATAAAGGCATTGTGTTGTGTCCATTTACACCTAAAAAATAAATATTAAAAAATATTTTTTAAAAAAAGTATGCTGGGGATAGATGTTGTAGGTTATTTTACACAGTTAAACAACTTTTCATATCAGATCAGAGCAGTACTCACTATTAAAGTAACATCTGGACAGAAACCAGAGGAAATAAAAGGGTGAATCACACAGATATCTGGGACAATACTCCATACAGGGGGAATAGGAAGTACAAAGGTCCTGAGGGAAGACTGTGCTTGAACATGCCGGAAGAAAGAAGGGAAGCTAACATGGCCACAGCATACTGAAAGATGGGAGAGTGCTTGGGGGATGAAATCAGAGAAGTATCCAAGGTGGAGGATAGGAGCATGTCATGTAAAACATTTCAGACATATTATAAAACTTCAGAACTCCAAGGACAAACAATACTGAAAATTTACAGAGATAAAGGAAAAACAGATCACTTGTAAATGTTAAATAATTAGAATATCATCTTAACAACCCTGAACACTACTAGCAAATAATGGAGAAATGTCTTAAAAATTCTGAGGTTAAATAATTTCTAATCCAAAAATTTTTACACTGCTAAAATCTATCAACATTGAGCAAGGTAATTTAAGACATGCAAATTATATACAAATACACCAATCACAGTCTCTTTTTACAAGGCTAATAGAGAATGTGATCCAGCAAAATAAGGGAATAAACCAAGAAAATGGATGCCCTTTCATTGGTTTACTCTTTTGTAGGAAGTTGTGTGGGACATAAGGGGTCCAATGGGAAATAAAAGGAAGTTTCCATGATGTGACTGTGGATCCCAGGATGAGCAACTTCTAAAGCAAGCAGACAGAAAGATCTGGGAAAGATATTCCCAAAACTCGTCATTGTGAGAAATGACGTTTTTATATTGATAGAAGGTCCACATTTGTTGAGAGCTGGATATGAATTATTGGTAGATACAAAGAAAACTAAACAAAGGAATAAGATAATTATTTAGGAAAATAATAGAAGATGCCATCAAAAGCCTACCAACCAAGAAAAGCCCAGGACCAGACAGACTCACCATTGAGTTCTATAAAATCTACAAAGAATTAATATCAATACTCCCCAAATTATTCCATGAAATAGAAAAGGAAGGAACCCTTCCAAACTCATTGTCCAAAGCTAGTATCATCCTGATACCGAAACCAGGCAAACACACATCAAGGAAAGAAAATTTCAGACCAATATCCCTGATGAACATTGATGCAAAAATTCTCAATAAAATTCTGGCAATTCACATATAAAAACATATTAAAAAACAGTGCATCATGATCAAGTGGGGTTCATTCCAGGAATGCAGGGTTGGTTCAACATATGGAAATCAATAAATATAATTCATCACATCAATAGACTTAAAGAATCATATGATTATATCAATTGATGCAGAGAAAGCATTTGACAAAATAAATACAGAACCCTTTCATGTTCAAAACACTAGAAAAAAATAGGGACGGTAGGAACATACCTCAAGATTGTAAAAGCTATCTATGCTAAACCCAAGGCCAACTTCATTCTAAATGGAGAAAAATTGGAAACATTCTCTCTAAAAACTGGAACAAGACAGGGATGCCCTCTTTCACCACTTCTATTCAACATGGTCCTTGAAACTCTAGCCAGAGCAATTGGATGAAAGAAATTAAAGGAATATGAATAGAAAAAGAAGATCTCAAACTATTATTATTTGCTGAAGACATGATTCTATACTTGGAAGATCCAAAAAACTCCACCAGAAAACTTCTAGAATTAATGAATTCAGCAAAGTAGCAGGATATAAAATCAATACCCATATATCAAATGCATTTGTATATATATATATCAGTGATGAATCCTCTGAAAGGTAAATTAGGAAAACTACTCAATGCACAATAGCCTAAAAAAAAATATACTTGGAAATCAACAAAAGAGGTGAAAGACATTCACAATGAAAACTACAGAACACTAAAGAAAGAAATTGAAGAAGACCTAAGAAGATGGAAAGATCTCCCATGCTCTTGGATAGGCAAAATTAATATTGTCAAAATGGCCACACTACCAAAAGTGCTATACATACTCAATATGATTCCAATTAAAATCCCAATGACATTTTTTATGGAAACAGAAAAAGCAATCACAAAATTCATTTTGAAAAATGAGAGACCCAGAATAGCGAAAGTAATGCTTAGCAAGAAGAATGAAGCAGGAGGTATCACAATACCAGACCTTCACTATATCACAAATTATAGTAATAAAAATGGCATGGTATTCGCACCAAAATGTAGACCAGAAGTACAGAATAGAAGACACAGAGGCAAACCCATATAAATACAGTTATCTCATACTAGACAAAGGCACCAAAAACATACAGTGGAGAACAGACAGCCTCTTCAACAAATGATGCTGGGAGAACTGAAAATCCATATGCAGCAAAATGAAAATAATCCCCTATTTCTCACAATGTACAAAACTCAAGTCAAAGTGGATCAAGGACCTAGGAATTATTCCATAGATCCTATGCCTAATAGAGGAAAAAGTGGGCCCAAATCTCCATCATGTCAGATTAGGCCCCCAACTTCCTTAACAAGTCTCCTAAATTGCAAGAAATAAAATCAATAATTAATAAATGGGATAGACTCAAACTAAAAGGCTTCTTCTAGCAAAAGAAACAGCCAATGAGGTGAGCAGAGAGCATATATGTTGGGAGCAAATGTTTGCCACACACACATCAGCGCACTAATCTCCAGGATATATAAAGAACTCAAAAAACTTGACACACACACACACACACAAAAAAAAAAACCCAATCAATAAATGGGCTAAGGAGCTGAACAAACACTTCTTAGAAGTAAGATATACATTCAACCAACAAATATATGAACAATTTTCAACATCTCTAGTAATTAGAGAAATGCAAATCAAAAGTACTCTAAGATTTCATCTCATGCCAGTCAGAATGGCAGTTATCAAGAATACAGACAACAATACAAGTTGGTGAGGATGTGGGGGAAAAGGCACACTCATATGTTGCTGGTAGAACTGCAAATTGGTACAACCAATCTGGAAAGCAGTATGGAGATTCCTTAGAAAACTTGGAACGGAACCACTGTTTGACCCAGCTATCCCACTATTTGGTTAATACTCAAAGGACTTAAAAGCAGCATACTACAGGGACAAAGCCACATCAATGTTCATTTCACAATGCTCAATTCACAATAGCCAAATTGTGGTAGCAACCTACATGCCCTTCAGTAGATGAATGGATAAATAAACTGTGATATAACAATAGAATAGTACTTAGCATTAAAATATAATAAAATTATGGCATCTGCAGGAAAATGGATGGAGTTGGAGAACATCATGCTAAGCGATGTGAGCCAATCCCAAAAAACCAAAGGTCGAATGTTCTCTCTGATAATAATAATAAATGCTGGATCTAATTATATAAAACAGACACTACTTGACTTGAAAACTCAGATAAACTTCACTAATATAATCCTGGGTAATTTCAACACATCTTTAACAAACAGATAGGTCATCCAGACATAAACTCAGTAAAGATTCTTTATGCCTAAAAAGTAATGTAAATTGAATGGACTAACAGATTATCTATAGATTATTTCATGTAATAAGAGCTGAATGTACTTTCTTTTCAGCTGCTCAAGGTACCTTGTCCAAAACAGCAGACCATAGTTTAGGTCAAAAAGAAACTCTTAGTTTAAAAAAAAATCACTATAGTTCCTTTGATTTTATCAGATTATAATGAAATGAAATTAGAAAACACACACACACAACCTACAGAAACAATATAAACACATGAAGATTGAATAATACACTTATGAATGATGAAAGGGTGCCAAAAGTTATCAGGGGAGCAATTTTCAAAATTCTTAGAATTAAATCAAAAAGAGCAGTAATACAATGAACCATAACTTATGAAACACTATGAAGTCAGTTCTAAAAGGAAAAGTTTACAGCCATGAAAATCAGAAAGATCCCAAATAAATGACCAAATAATGCACCTCATGGCCCTAGAAAAACAAGAACAAACCAATTACAAAACCAGCAGAAAGGAAGAAATAATTCAGATCAGAGCCAGAGTCAAAGAAATAGAGAATTATAAATGAAAAATACAAAGGATCAATGAAGAGTTGGTTCTTTGAGAGAATAAACAAGATTAATGAATGCTTACAAAACCACCATAAAAAATGGAGAAGCAGGGAGAACCTAAATTAACAAAATGAAAAGGAGAAATTCCAGACATCACAAATATCCAGAAGATCCAAAATATCCAGAAAATAGGGGCGATTATGAAAACATATACTTCAATTAAAAGAAAATATAAATTAAAAGGATACATTTTTAGATACATATAACCTGTCTAAATTAACCAAAAAGATACAGAAAACCTAAACAGACCAAAAATAAGCAGGGGGATAGAAGAAGTAATACAAAGTTTTCCAACAAAGAAAAGCCCAGAATCGGATGAATTCTCAATTGAGTTCTACCAGACCTTTAAAGAAAAACTAATGCCAGTGTTCCTAATATTATACCATAAAACAGAAAGAAATGGGACACTTACAATTCACTGTAGGAAGCTATTATCTCCTTGATATCAAAACTAGATAAGAACACATCAAGGAAAGAAAACTATAGACCAATACCCCTAATGAACTTAGATACAAAAAAATCCTTAATAAACTATTAGCAAATCATTTTCAACAACATATTAAGAAGTTTACACTTCATGACCATGCTGCTTCCAATCTAGGGATGCAAGGATGGTCTTACATATGCAAACAATAAGTATAATTCACCACATAAATAGAATAAATGATAAAAAATCATGGTCATCTCAAGAGATGCAAAGATTTTTCCATAAAATTCAGCATCTATTAATGATAAAAACACTTGAGACATCATAAGGGCTATATAGAACAAACCCAAAGCCAATATGATGGTAAATGGGAAAAACATGAAGAGACAACCTACAGAATAGGAGAAAATCTTTACCACCAATCTTCTGATAAGACATTAACATCCAGAATACATTAAGAATTCAAAAAACTTAACACCAAAATAATCAAAAAACCCAATGAGTAACTGGACAAAAGAATTAAACAGAAACTTCTCAAAAGAAAAAATACAAATGGTTGAAAAATATATGAGAAAATATTCAACATCTCTAGCAATCAGTGAAATGCAAATTAAAACTATGCTAAGATTTCATCTTACTCCAGTCAGAATGGCAATAATTAAAAATACAAAAAAAAAAAATAGCTGTTGACAAGGATGTGGGGAAAATGGTACATTTGTACAGTGTTGATGGGACTGCAGTCGTATACAACTATTTTGGAAAGCAGTATGGATATTCCTTAAAAAACTACAGATGGAACCAGCATCTGACTGAGCTATCCCACTCCCTGGTATTTTCCCAAAGAACTTAAATCCACATTCTATAGCCATACAGACACCTCAATGTTTATAGCAGCACAATTCACAACAGCTAAATTATGGAATCAATCCAGATGCCTGTCAATACATGAATGGATTAAGAAATTGCAGTATAGACATATAATGGACTTCTACTTAGCCTTATAGAAAAATGAAATTATGGCATTTGCTGGTAAATGGAAGGAAAGGGAGAACATCATGCTAAGCCAAATTCAGAAACTTGAAGGTCTAATATTTTTTCTCATACGTAGAAGCTAGAGTAAAATAAACATGATGAGAAGGGAAAGACATACTATCATAAAGATTATATAGGGAAGATCAATAGTGCAGAATAAGGAGATCGAGAGGCAGAGAGTGGAGGAATGGGAAAGGGGAGACAATGAGGAATGCATTTTTATAAAATTATGTTATGTGCATATATAAATATATCAAAGAGAATTTCACCTTTATGTATAAGTAAAAAGAACCAATCAAATATAAATAAATAGATGAGTGAAAGGAAGTCCAGCAGAGTAGAGGGAGAAGGGGAGAGAGGATGGGAGGAAAATGGGGAGATCGTAAACTGAAATCAAATTCCATGCATGTGTGATTTTGTTGGGATAAACTCAACTATGATATATAACTATAAAGCTGTAATTTAAAAAAATACATTAAAAAGATAATAATTTAAACTTCAAACCAACAGGAAGGGAGGAAGGAAGGAAGGAAGGAAGGAAGGGAGAGCACACAATTTTCTTTTTCCATGAATCCATGGCCTTGTGCATACTAGCAAGTGCTCGACACCTGAGATATGTCTGATCCTTTTTTAAAAGTTTATTTTATAGTGTCTCCCTATGTTTACTACAATGGTCTCAATCTTGAGATCTCCCTGATTCATTTTTCCAGAGAGCTGGGCATAAAAAGACTTTGACATTTATTTTCTGGGTTTTTACCCTTTCTAACAGTGTTTTTACCCTTTCTAATGCAAAGTATAAGCACAACACATTACACATTGTGTTTTTACTATATTCTCATTTGATCTCAAATAGTAAACTACATGATACTGATTACTAATAATCATGCTGAATGACAGAGAAGCTCCACAATTTGAACATGTATCTTAACTTAAAATGTTGACATTGATAAGGAAATCCAAACAAACCCACAACAAATTACAAGCTTTTAACTCCTTTTATTTAAGTTATTAGCTCACTCCTCTTTGTGAGAGATCTTTTCCTGCCTTATATGTGTAGGCAACAAACTAGGCCTCAATGTCCTGATGTAAAATCTGTTTCTGTTTGAAAATTTTAGCAAACAAATCTCACTAGAGAACTGGTGGTTATTTGGGTTCTTGTCCTATAGAAGCAAGACTAAAGCAAGCTTTTGCATTCAATCTGTTCCCATTTATTTAAATATTTATTGGATACCTACGAAATAGTAGCTGGTAGGAGGTAGGAGGTAGGGTGCTATAGTGAGAAAAAAAATAGCCATGGTCCCTATGTAGAAGCAAGTTCATTATGATAGAAAATAAATAAACAAATATAATTTTTTTGAGTCAAAATAAATGTCAAAAAAAAAAAAAACAGACAAGGAAACAATTCACTGAAATAGAGTCTAATGCTCATATCAGAAAGAGTGTTAAGACACTCATATTAGAAAAGGTGTTTAAGAAATACCTCTGTAAGTAGATGACATTTTAAGTAAGACTTGAGACCTAAAGAATTACAAGTCCCAGCCATTCAAAGGGAACTCCCTGGTGGGAAGAAAACTGGTCCAGACTAGCACATCAGGTAGGCAGAAGAAGGAATACATAGAAGTAGCTTCAGATTGTGGGAGAAACAGAGATGACAACCTTTAATGAGAAATATGAATGAACAAATGAGGACACAGAAAATGGCAACAGCCAACTCAGGCAGGATAAAGTTGGAAATTTGATCATAATCTTCAAAATTAATGAAGAGTAAATGGCAACTTTGCAAATAAGAAAAACTATTTATAAAATGGAAATTTCCTGGAAGAGTAGAAGATGTAAAGGAAAAAACATGTCTTTATCCTTATCTTTCACTTTTTCATAATCCAAATATTTTCTCCTCACAATTCAGAAAACCATGTAAAATTAAATGTGTTGTACCAATAGGACACTACAAGAAATATCTGAATATTCTCAGGACTTAGTAACTGTGTCTTTCTGGGCTCCAGTGTCTTCAGTTAAAATGTGACATAATAGCAACTCCTCCTCCTTAGGATAATAAGATGACTACAGACTTTTACAAACATGTGTAGGCAAGCCTATACATCAGCAAAAGAGAAGCTAAAGAATAAATGTGGCAATCTTCAAGAGGTACCAACTTTATTAGAGAATGAATAAAAGATGATTTTATATTAAAATGTCCACAGAAACATTATGGCATAGAACACAAAATGTGAATTAATTTTTGAATTAAAAAATAAAAATTCAAAACCATTATCAAACTTGCTTAAGAATCCATTCAGTGTGATCTCTCCCTATACTGGCAATGTATGCTAAGAGCGTACAACATACCCACAAAATACCTACACAGCTTGCCATGTCCCTAGAACAAAGCTGATATTCATATTAGGGAAAACTAGCTTTTAGGGCTTAATAGCTAAATTATACACCCCTAATACTTGAATTTTATTAAAGAATTATTCTTTTCTCCACTTTCTGTTCAAAATAAGATTTTACAAAATAGTACTGCTCTGTTTCTGAATATTAAAAGAATTGTGTACACAGTTCATTCAACTCACGCAAAAACAATCTTTTCTGTCTTACTGGGTTATTTGGATTATTACATAAAAACACACTTTTCTGGAAGCATTACCTCTTAACAACAAAGTCCAAAATCCAAGGCAGATTACAAAGAAGATACAAATAAAGGCAAGAGAGAGAGAGAGAGAGAGAGAAATTCGTAAGTTCCACCAGATTATAGTCATGCAATAGCCTCTGACAAAAATCATCGTCATTTATAATTGGTAGGACATGTTGGACACTGAAACTCTTACTCCACGTGAACATAACGAATTTGCACTGAAGTTATTAACAATTTGGAATTTTCAAGAACAATTCAATTGCTTTTCAAAAACTGGGAAAATTCAGAATGATGCAAATTATAAGCAGAGTTATTACATTCAGGTATATGAGTCAAGAAAAGGACATATATCCTGTATTTAATTTGTAACAGAGTGAGCTAAACTGTTTCATTCCAGGTGAGCTGCTTCAGTTCAATTTAATTCATCTAATCATCTAAAATTATAATACAAATGATATAAAAATTGAAGAAAGAGTAGTGAAGTACAGTCAATGTTGATGGCAGTGTGCATCTGCTGACTTCTTAAGCCCCTGTCCAAATCTCTACCATCTCCTATTCCACTGCCAAGGTACTGATCACTGCAATGGGCCAAATGATTTCCATATTGCTACTATGAATTTGAATCTATTGCTCCATCAGTCTTGAACAATCTCCCCAACCATTGTCTAGCTAACACCTACTCAACACCCCAAATTCAGTTCAGGATACATATCCTTTGAGAAACCTTACCTAACTCCCTGGTTCACAGAGTGTCCAGAGTCCTACTAAATAAATGGTTGCACTGTGCCAAAAGGGTAGAATCATCTCTATCTCCACCGCTCATCTTCAAAATAACTTAAGGTCAGAAATCATATCCTATCCCATTATTTATTTTTAGCATCTAGCATTAGAGTATATATTCAATAAACTGATTGAATGAATGCATATGTCAAATACTACAGTAGGAAGATAAACATGGTATAACAAATCCTTTTAATATTTTACTGATAAGAATTGTTTCAGAAAGAAATTAAAGAAGACCTTAGAAGATGGAAATATCTCCCATATTCTTGGACAGGCAGAATTAATTTTGTCAAAATGGCCAAAAGTTCTGTACAGATTTAATGCAATTCCTATCAAAATTCCAATGATGGTATTCATAGTAATAGAAAAATCAGTCATGAAATTCATTTTGAAAAATAAGAGGCCCCAGATAGACAAAGCAATCATTAGCAAGAAAAGTGAAGCAGGAGACACCACAATACCAGACCTTAAATTATGCTGCAGAGCTGTAGTTACAAAAACAGCATGGTATTGGCACCAAAACAGACATGAAGCCCAGTGGTACAGAAGAGAAGACACAGAGACAACCCACATACAGTGATTTCATACTAGACAAAGGGGCCATAGACAAAGGGCCATAAATAAACGTTTGAGAAAAGATAGCCTCTTCAACAAATGGTGCTGGGAAAACCGGAAACCCATATGTATCAAAATGAAATTAAACTCCTATCTCTCACCCCATGCAAAATTCAACTGAAAGTGGATCAAGGACCATTAGACCAGAGACCCTGTACCTACTGGAAGAAAAAGTAGGCCGAACTCTCCATCATGTTGGCTTAAGAACCAAATTCCTCAACAAGACTCCTAAAGCACAAGAAGTAAAATCAAGAATCAATAAATGGGATGGTATCAAACTAAAAAGTTTCTTCCAGCAAAGGAAACAATCAAGAAGGTGAAGAGAGAGCGTACAGAATGGGAGAAAATCTTTGCCACCTGCACCTCAGATAGAGCATTAATCTCCAGGATATATAAAGAACTCAAAAAACTTAGCACCAGAAAACAAACCAACCAACCACGAATAACCCAATCAATAAATGGGCAAAGGAACTGCACAGGCACTTCACAGAAGAAGAAATATGACTGGTCAACAAATATATGAAAAAATGTTCCACATCACTAGCAATTAAAGAACTGCAAATTAAAACCGCTCTGAGATTCTATCTCAACTCTAGTCAGAATGGCAAGTTTCAAGAACACAAGTAACAATATATGGTGGCAAGGATGTGGGGGAAAAGGCTCACTCATACATCACTGGTGGGACTGCAAATTGGTGCCACCACTCTGCAAAGCAGTATGGAGATTCCTCAGAAAACTTGGAATGGAACCACCAACTCACAAATGGAACTCACTCACTCACCCAGTTATCCCACTCCTTGGTATACCCGAAGGATTTAAAATCAGCATATCATAGTGACATAGCCACATCAATGTTTATAGCAGCTCAATTCACTAAGCTATGGAACCAATCTTGGTGCCCTTCAACAGATGAATGGATAAAGATAATGTAGTACCTATACACAAGGGAATAATATTCAGCCGTAAAGAACAATGAAATTATGGCATTTGCTGGTAAATGGGTGGTACTTGAGACTATCATGCTATGTGAAATAAGCCAATGCCAAAAAAACCAAAGGTGGAATGTTCTCTAATATGCAGATGCTAACACACGATAAGGGGGCAGGTGAAGAAAAGAAATTCATTGGATTAGACAAAGGGGAATGAAGGGAAGGGAGGGAGAATGGCAATAGGAAAGATGGCAGAATTAATTACACATAACTTTCCTATATTCATATATGAATACCTGACCAGAGTATCTCCAAATTATGTACAACCATAAGAATAGGAAGTTATATTCCATGTAAGAATACATGTCAAAATAATTATCATGTATATCTAAAAAGGGCAAATAAACACTTTTTAAATGAAAAGATAGTTTCAGAGATGGAAAATAACTTGATCAAGGTCTCAGTTACTGGGTGATGGAGTTAGGAATAAACCCAGGCTGTTTGGGTTTGAAGCCAGGTGATCCCTATGCTGGCATCTGAAAGAATATTCTCAGATCTAAAGTTCTTAGATCTTAGGTTCTTGGGTGTAATTCTTCCGGTTAGAAAATCAAACCACCAATCTCTGATCATCAGAAGAATAATTTTAAAGCATGTGAACTAAGATTTCTGTTTAAAAATTAATTTAATATTTGAAATTGCCATTGATAAACTTCTCAAAGCTTTAATGATCATACATACATCTTGAGTTCCTAAAGTAAGAGTTCTCAATTTCACACTGTGGATTATTTCATGAGAAGAAAAATGAATGAGTGAATCACCAACTCCACTTATACTCACTACACCATAAAAAAGAAACATCATCATTATTCTTGGGAAGAATGGCACCAGAAAAAATACCTTAGAAATGTTGTAAGTAAATTATTAATCCATGCAATAAAACAGACTACAGACACTGTCATATCGTAAACCCTAGTATTTCAAGAAACCAGGTGGCAGACCACCCATAGAATCCTAAGAGACGATCAGCAGTCTGTGAGGAACATACTTTGGGAATGACTGTTATAAGAAATGAAACTGCTTCCTCCTTAGTAACTCAGGATATTGATTTTTTTTTTTGGTTAGGGCAACACAGTGTCCTTAAGCCAAAAATATCAAAGTATTAAGACCCCAAAATTCCTTTAGAACACTGTTCTAATCCCAAATTACCTTGTTTATGGTAGGCAGTCATGTAGTTACACTTAATAAGGCAATGAACTTTTAACATATGAACGAGCATATGTATCACTGTAGGATACATACATATGAACAAAGCTCTGATTTAATTTTTTCCCATTTCTTCTTTTTAAACAGCTGGAATCACCAGCTGTTCTGTAATAGAGCTTTCTCTTTTTCTTCTTAAAGATTTTACCTTCAATAAATAAATTTTCTCTAACATATCTAATGTCAAGGTCTAAAACATAAACACAATCAGACCACTCTATTATTTAAAGCAGTCTATCTAAATGGTTATATTTTTATGTCTATAATGCTGTCATCACTGACAGCATTTTGCAACTGCCTTCTCAACCAATTTATGAGAAGAGAGTAGTCCTGACATTTTTGCAGTAAAGACCCAAATATTTATTGGTTAGTGGCTATGTGGCAGAAAAATAAACTTGTAACAATAATAAGAAAAACCTCGAATGAGAAGAACAAAGGAGGGGGACTAGCTCTACCTAGATTATTAAAATGTACTATAAAGCCTTTGTAACTAAATAAGTGTAATACTGGCATATAAATAAGCCACCGCAACATAATAAAAAATTCAGAAATATATCCAACTACATTTGGAATTTCAGTATTTAATTTTTAAAAAACACAGTGGGAAAGGTGAAGATATGATACACCACTAAATAAATATTTGTAAGCACTAAATGTCAGAAATATCAAAGTACTGGAAACCACCTAAAAGCACATACAACACAGATTGGCTGAAAAGCTACTGTACAGTTGTATAGTGTAGATGTAAGTACCTGTGAAAAAGAAAATAAAGACTACCCCTATGAATTAATAGAGTCATTTTCAAGAGACACTGCTAAATGCAAAACAAGATATCTCTGTGAAGATATTTATATATACATAAGTATATATACACATATCCACACACATATGTATATGAATGGATATAGAAATGTATACATATGGATGTGTTATGTATACATACATATGAAAAGTACATGGGACTTTCATGAAAACACTTTTTATTGGGGTTCTAATTTCCCTGGATCAATACATAGGAGTGAAACTGTAGGGTCCTATGATAAGGGTATAAGAAAAAGAAAAATTGATTTCTCAAGTGTTTATACCATATTACATTCCCATCAGCAAGTCACCCTCACCAAAAAAAAAAAAAAGACAATTTCACCCTTTCAGTTTGTAGCCATGGTAACAGAGATATAACAGTACCACACTGGAATATTAATTTCATTTGTCTAATGACTAATGATGTTGAGAATCTTTGCATGCGCTTATTGTTAGTTTTCGTATGTTCTTTTCTGAAGTGTCTAAGTTTCTGCCCGTTTCATGGATTATTTGTCACATTATTACAGATAAAGAGTACTTTATATATTCTTCTACATTCAAATACATTTACTACATAAATGTTTTACAAATATTTCCTGTAATTTGCATTTTTTTGTTGTTTTATATGGTACTGGGGATTGAATTTAAGGGTGCTGTTTCACAGCGGTATATTTCCAGCCCTTTTATATCTTATTTTGAGATAGGGTCATGCTAATTTGCATAGTCTGGCTTTAAATTTGCCATCTACCTGCCTCAGATCTCCAAATCTTTTGGATTACAGGTGTTCATCACCATATCCAGCTTTGATTTTGAGATGGGGTCTTTTTATGTTGTCCAGGCTGATCTCAATTTCCTGGCTCAAGCAAACTTCCTGACTCAGTCTCCTGGGTAGCTGGGATTACAGGCACGCATCACCTTTGATTTCTTTTTATCGTTTTGTTTTCTGTATTTCTGGTTTTATTCTTTTCTTTTTCTCTCTCTTTTTTGGTGAGGGTGATGGTGCTGGGGATTGACCCCTGGAGCATTTTACCACTGAACTACAACCTCAACCTTCTCGTTTTTTTTTAACATGGAGACTGGTGAGACAGGGTTTTTGCTAAGTTGCTGATAGTCTCACAAGTTGCTGAGGCTGGCCTCAAACTTAAATCCCCCCGCCTCAGCTTCCAGAGTCAATGGAATGGGCCCTTATATCCAGCACCGCTGCACTTTTAATAGGAGTTGCATTCAATAGACAAAAATTATGCTGAACAATAAAAAGTATTCTAATCCACGAACAATCATTTCACTAAATATATGCAGGTCTTCTTTAACAGCATTTAGCAATGTTTTAGAGTTTGGTGTACAAAACATATAGATTTTGTCAAATTTATCCTGGGTACCTTATATTTTAAATGGTATTTTAAAAAGCAGTTTAAAAATTCTGTTTTATTGCTGGCATGCAAAAATATAACTGATTTTTACAGACTGGTCCATATTTGACCTTGTTAAAATCACTTACTAAGTCTAGTAAATTTGTTTTGTGAACTTTACAGAATCTTCTATTACATGGTTATGTTGTCTGCAGTTTTACTTTTTATCTGATATGGCTTTTAAATTTTCTTATCTTTGATTAGGATGTCTAATACTTGGCAATTGGGGCATCCTCATTATTGTTTTGTTTTCTTTTTAGTTTGGTGCCAGGAATTGAACCTAGGGACATGTAAACACTGAGCTACATCCCCAGCTGTTTTTATTTTTTGAGACGGGGTCTCAATAATTTGCTCAGAGCCTAAGCTGCTAAGGCTGGCTTGAAATTGGGATATTCCTGCCTCAGCCTCCCAAGCTGTTGGGATTACAGGTTTGCACCATTATGCCTGGTCTTGCCCACATTCTTAAGAGAAAAACATTAATCTTGAATTTTACTAAGTAGGTTTGCTTTTTTGGACAAGGTACCTGGTATAGCAATCCTGCAACCATTTTCTTGTGTATTTGAAGACTAAACAAAGAAGTACTTACATTGAGGTTGTTGGTAGCCAAGTTTTTGTTATGAAAGAAACAAGAAAATATACAATAATAAGAATCTGATAAGGAAAAGTGGAAGAATAGCAGGAATGGTCCAAATATTTTGCTATTAAAGACCACATCTAGGGAAAGAATGTTTAAAAAAAAAAAGTTTTCGATGAAAGGCTTAAGTGCATATTTTTATGCAGGGAATAATCTAGTTTTAGCTTTTTAAGTACCCTTCATACTGTTTAATTTTGTTGATTGTTGCCTTAGTTGTACAGAAACATTTTAGTCTGCTATAATCTCATTTGTGTATTTTTACTTTTGCTGCTTGGGCTCATATCCAAAAATATAATTGCCCAGACAAATGTCATTTCCCCTTACTTTCTTCTTGTAGCATTCAGTTTCAGGTCTTACATTTGTCTTTCATAATTATTTTGTGTTGATTTTTTCTATATGGTATAAGGTAAAGGTCTAATTACATTCTTCTGCATGTAGAAGAATAGCTAGGGCACCAAATAAAATAGAACCAACAACACCATTTAAAATAGATCCCACTACTGACAGAGTATATAATAAAAAATGAATAAATAAATATGTCAATGAAATAATCTGCACTATTATGTTCAGTGAAGCATTATCGACAATAGGAGGTGGAAGCAACCTAAGTGTAAACAAAATATGAATAAAGAATATGTGGTACATATACACAATGGAGTACTAATTAGCCTTCAAAAAGAAGGAAATCATTTCACATGGATGATGGGAAAATAAACACAAAGAGAATGTATGTTAAGGCAAATTAAGTCTGGTATGGAAAGAAAAACACCACCTGCTCTCTCTCCTATACTGAATCTAAAAGACTTGAACTCACATAAGTAGAGAGAATAGTGGTTACCAAAGCTGGGGTGGGTAGGAATTATGGAGATATTGGTCAAAGGATACAAAATTTTAGTAAGGAATAACTTCAAGCAATGCACTGCACAATATGGAGACTACAATTAATAGCAAAGCATTATATTCTTGAAAATTGGTAAGAATAGATTTTAAGTGTTCTTACCACAAAAAAATTATGAAGTAATGCATATGTTAATTAGCTCAATTTAAACATTTCACAACATACTGTACATTTCAAAATAACATGCTGTACATAACAAATACATATGATTCCTAATTGTCAATTACAGAAACCTTATTTTAAAAAATTCATAAGCAAGACATTCATTTCTTGTGGTTTTAGTGGCTGAGAAGTCCAAGATCAAATTGCTGGCAGGTCTGGTGTCTGATGAGGTCTGCTCTTCCTACTTCCAAGATGGAGCCTTATTGCTGTGCCCTACAGAGAGAAAGCACTATGTCCTACGTGTCAGGAGGGATGGATGGGAACGTTCCCTCCAGCCTGTTCATTAGGTTCAAAGAAACTTCTAACAGAGGTTAAAAATGGAATGAGAAGAGAAGAAAGATTCTAGCATCAGCCAGAGATCTGCCTCCAACTCTTAAGTCTTTGGTGCTAGATCTTAACCATGTGATCCTTAAGAGAATTTCTCATTCAAACATATCCCAAGACAGCTCCATATGGTTAGCCTTACTGACAGAGACAGCCCAAGAAGCATGTCATCAGAGATGACAGCAGGAAGTTAGGTCTATATGTGACGCTAAATGGTCACTTTTCCTTCCTGAGACCCTACTTTACCACTATAAAACAAGGGGTATAAACTTTTCAGGAATCTAATTTTTATAAGCTCTGATGTTGTATAAATGTATGCCATTTCAAGGCTGACTATCACTATCTTTACTGCCCACCTACCAAAGTTAGGCCAGCTCACAGCTTAAGACCATTGTAAGTAAGGGGAGGGACAGACATGGCCAAAGTAGTCTACATTTGAATCTACCCAAGCACATTTATTGTTCAATTCTCAATACAGATAAAAAAGCAAAAGAAAACCAAAACAACTCAAATCCAGTCTCTTCACTCTTCACTGCATTTATCTTCTGAGTGGATTACTTCTACTGAATTCTAATCCTTGTAATATAAAAATAATAATGCTATTTAAATAGCCTATTATAATTAAAATAAGGGTTCAAATTTGCATAAGAATAACTATATAATATACTTAAAATCTATGTATCCATTGATAAAATAAGAACCAAAAGAATAACTACAATAAGACTAATTATTTGACAGTAAATAGATATTTGGCAAATCTTTATTAAGCCATAGAACCTTCTGGTAAAAATGTCATACTTGAATCAGATTAAAAAAAAAAAATCCTGTCCCTGAAACACTTCTAGAAAACATGGTTAGAAAACTACCTCTGCAGTTGCAGATGATTTAGGCAAGCAACAGATGAAGAAATAGAATTCTTGGAAGCATGCAGACAGTAGTCCACACACTGACTAGCAAACACTTTACCAAGCTGCCTTTTCTGCAAAGGTTTTTTTTTTGTGTGTGTGTGTGTGTGTGTGTGTGTGTGTAAAAGACATACTTCCACTTAAAACATTCATAAATATATTTTAAAATCATCTGATCATGAACATGTTCTGCAAAATATTTTGTATAACATAGCACAAAATAATATAAGAAGTTAATACAAAAATACTAAAAAGTAGAGGGGAAAAAACATAGTTTGGGTTTCCATTAAAGAAACTTTGATTTGTGGGGGAAGAGGAGGGAGGCACAAAAAGCATTTCAACTTATGCATTAAAGAGACTTACTGAAATATTTTTGGTTCCTGTAGCACTGTATAGTAAAAAATAGATCATGCCATGTATTTTTGCTTTTGATTCTGTTTTAAAACCTCAGGAAAGATAGTTTCTTATTCTGCATCAAGGTCCAATGAGCTGAGACATGATAAATTTCAAAAGTTACTTCTTCGCATTCCTCAATGTTCAAATACTTCAAAAACTGATGATACATTTATATACTGACTCACCATTCTCAAAACACTTTTTCTTTGCCAGGCACAGTGGCACATGCCTGTAATCCTACCAGCTTGGGAGGCTGAGGCATGAGGATTGTGAATTCAAAGCCAGCCTCTGCAAAAGCAAGGTGCTAAGCCACTCAGTGAGACCCTGCCGCTAAATAAAATACAAAATAGGGCTGAGGATGTGGCTCAGTGGCTGAGTGCCCCTGAGTTCAATCCCTGATATCCCCCCCAAAACACACTTTTTTTCTTTAAAAACAAATTATCTAGGACTGGGGTTGTGGCTCAATGGTAGCGTGCTTGCCTAGCATGTGTGAGGCACTGGGTTTGATTCTCAGCACCACATACAAATGAATAAAATAAAGGTCCATCAACAACTAAAAAATAGTTTTTTAAAAAAAGAATTATCTAACAGAGTAGGAAAGTGATTATGCAGAAGACAGAAATGCTGGTGTCTTTGTGTAGATGCAAAAGAATAGGATACACAGTGGAGAGTTTGGCTTTAGACCAAAAAATTAAAAATGGCTGGGGATGTACCTCAGTGGTAAAGCACTCCTGGGTCCAATTCTCCATACCAAAAAAACAAAAACAAAAAAAAAAAAGAAAGAAGGAAGGAAGGAAGGAAGGAAGGAAGGAAGGAAGGAAGGAAGGAAGGAAGGAAGGAAAAGTAATAGTAGTAGTAGTTGATACTGGTCAGGAATTTAATGTGAGACCAATCAGCAAGTTTGTGCTTTTTCCTCCAGCAATATTCAGCTGCATGGTACAAGCTAAAAACTGATGTAGAACTAAATTTGATCAGCTTAGGTTTTGCCGGGTGAATAAGATAAAGGAAAAGAAGCCAAAGGAATTAAGCACATAAGCAAGGAGTGATTATAATTATTGACCATGAAATGTAAATTTAAGTGACTGATAAGGAAGATGGTAACAACAGCAGAATATTGTTTTTGCATTACTGGGGATTGAACTCAGGGCTTCATTCATGCTGAACAAACACTCTAGTACTGAGCTACACCTCCAGCCCTAGAGTAGACTACTTGGAATTGAAGTTATATAAGGGTGGCAGTTACTGTCTAGGTCTAGGGCACTATTGTGAAATTAATGGCCCATCTAAGTTGAGGAACAGTATCACTGGAGGACAGGAACTTAAAAACACAGGGGGTGTTAGAAGAACTGTGTATATGGCTACTGAAATGACCAAAAATGAATGCAGGGATATGATGAACAAAAGGAAAATGGGCCAGATAATAAAATATTTTGAGAATTCAGAAATATTGAGCTAGATATTTTTGTGTTAATATCTGGTGAAATGATATATTTAGTTAAAACAGGGAGGTGAACAAAAATTTCTGTTGGAGAGAGTCATGCATATTTAAACATATTTTCTGAAATGGGCTAATGAATAGGCTGAGAGGATTACGTCATTAGGACGTTATTATAAAGCACCTTTAAATTAAGACTGCAGCCTGGCTTGGTGGCACATGCCTGTAATCCCAGCGACTTGTGAAGCTGAGACAGGAGTATTGCAAATTCAAAGCCAGCCTCAACAACTTAGCAAGGCCCTAGGCAACTTAGCAAGACCCTGTTTCAAAATAAAAAGTTAAAAAAGGGTTGCTTAAGAACTCCTGGATTCAATCCCCAGTATGAATGTATGCATAAATAAATAAATAAACAAACAAATAAATAAATAAGATTTATATAATTTGTTTTATATTTGTATTTCATTTAATTTCTATTTTATTAATATTGTATTAATTTTGTATCTAATTTAATTTAATTTGTTTTGTTTTTAATTGATTCTGAAATTTAATTGGTACTAAAGAAGGGTGTGGAATTTTTATCAGAGATAAGACTGTCACAGACACATATATGCCAAGTTTCACTGAAAGAGTTCTAGGAATACGCTGAAAACAATTTCCGGATTATGGCACAAATACCTTAAAATAGTTTTGCAAAAAATGCAAACATATAAAATGGCGAAATTCTGTACAGTCTGCATTTCTCAGTGGATGATGATTGCCAATATAATTAAACACCTTTGACTCAGACACTCTTATTTCACCAATTTAAAGCAATAGCAAAACAAATTTACTACATAAATACAGCTCTTGGAAAATGCCCCATTATTACTAAGAGACATTACCTTAGTCCCACAATCATGAGATATAAATACATAAACTATACCTTATCCTAAACTCTGAGTTGTGTCCTGGACACTACGCCAGAGGCGGGGAATGCAAACATGACGAAAATGTGGTCCTTACCCTTAGATAGGCCATAGTTTAATGTGCAATAAAGACCAGGAAAGGAGGGGTAAGGAGAAGAGTATGAAAGAAGACAAGGGCATTCCTGAAACCATGAGATCAGAAAGTATGTGTGATGCACATAGGAGTGAGAGGGCATGGGATGGGGGGGAGAGGGAGGGAGACAGAGAGCCAAGGATGATTTCCTGGTGTTTAGTTTCATTAAGTTGGTGGAAGAAAGTATCCCACAGAAAAACTAAAACATTTGCAAAAACCAAGAATTTGAAGGATGAGCTAAGCAGTTTGGTTTCAGATACATATCTGAGTTACAGTAAATGTCTAAGACTAAAGAGACACTTAGAACCATAATAATAAAGTTGTGAACAAGCCATGCAGAATTGCATCCCTTGCATCAAATCCAGCCCATGAATATGTTTTAGTTGACTTGCATAGTTACTAAAATTTAAAGTATTTTGTAATGTTTAAATATCAGGAGATTTCACATAAAATTCCAGACTTCCAACTTCTCTTGAAATGAAATATTTTCAAATTGATAATATGAGGTTTGCATGGCAACAACCCACTATAGCCGTGTATTAATGTTTATCATATTTCTTATTATTCAATGTTTCTATTCTATTCCAACATTTATTTAAGCTGACTAACTGAATCCTATGTGCACTGAGTTTACTTGATGACCTGAAATTACCTGAGTAATGACTTCTGAAGCCAGCCAGACAGGTGTCTAAATATCAATTTTGAAATTCCTTGAACTTTATGACCTTAAACAAATTAGTTCACATTTCTTTTCCTCAGATTCTTCATCTATAAAACAAGGTAGTATATATCTCAGGATGAGCGAGACTATTATGTAAGTTAATATTTGTAAAATGCTTTAAAAACACTGTCACATACAGTAAACACTAAAAAAAAAATCTAGAGCAGTCAAATATAAGCTCCACGAAGGTGAGAATTTTCATTGTGCTTTTGAGGAAATATCCTTAGATATAGGATATTGTCAAACAGTGTTTGACACATAGTAGGCCCTCAATATATACCAGTTGAATAAATATGTGAATAAATGAATGAATAGAAAATGTTGTTTATATTAAAACAACCCACCTTTCTTACATAAAATTTATATACTAAGAAATATGTACACACCCTCAATTTTAGACTCCCCAAAATTTAGACTTGCATTTAAAATATAAACTCTATTTTTCTCTACACTCACATAATACACCTGTACCTAATTCATGTTTTTTTTTTCTTCTTTCACATTAAGCAATCCTCCAACTTTCTCGACAACAACTGGGTATTCAACAAGTCAGTTCAATTCTGACTAACTGGAGTTAGTTCATATTCCACGATTTATAGGCTCAATCCCACAGACTGTATCCTTCTTCCGTACTTCAGCACTAATTGCAAGTCCTGGTGTGAACTGTACTTCTAACTAACTGGGTATAAAATGGGGATTCTCAGAGATCCTACTCAGGTTTTATAATTTGCTAGAATTATTCAAAGTCTCAGGAAATATTTACTTACATTCATGGGTTTATTGCAATTCAGAAAGAGAGGCATAGGATAAGATTTCCCTCTCTATGTATGCTACCCTCCCAGTACCTTGTTGAGGCAGAGAGGATGATAAGATTTTTGCGGGGCATGAAATACCATCTGATCTAAAGTACCTCAAAATCAAGATCCCTCTGCCCTTCCCGTCTCCACTCTCACTGTCCCACAGGGAAAAAAGAGACTTTCTGCAAAGTTTTCTTAAATATCTGACCTGATTCACTGGAAAAGGAACACCATCTTTAGTCTTCTTAATGAAATTCCATTAACCAGAGAAGACTAAATTATATCAAAGGAAAAAAGATTGAATCTGTCAACACACCTACACAAGACTTTTATCACACACTATTGTCCTCTATTTTGATCCCACAGATAGTCATTTACAATCCATTGTCTATTGTGTGGGCCCAACAGACTTTATCCCAGGCCACTGCATATTCTCCAAGAAGTCATTTACTATTCCCCTGAGAACTGTCCATATCACCTATTCTCCTTGGCCCTATAGAAAAAGGGGGTAAGCTTCTGAATCATGTTGGGCTAGTGGGTAATAATACTCCTGTGATTTTTCCTTGTACTGTGATTTTCCCCCTTTGCCCATTAATAAATTTGTATGTCTTTTCTCCTACTTAATCTGTCTTAGTTTATTCCACTGGATCTTCCGAGGCCAGAAAGGAAATTTCCCTGCATCTCTACAATGTCCCTCCATGAATTCATCAACTAGGAAGTTCTCAAAATCCCTTTGATGAGGACTTTTACAGAGGCTTCATTACGCATACATGAGTGATTAAATCACTGGCCACTGTTGGTGATGAATAAATTCATGAAGAAGTGCCTGCTACTCTCTCACAGGATCTCTGATTGCAATAGGTATGCAAGAATCTGTACTGCAAATTAACTTCCTTGCTGTTTATTTTACTCAGGAAAGGTTTTAAAAATTAGCCATTATAATACAAATTGAAAACTAGCAAGATTTAAGAGTTTCACAACACTCTTTTTCATGTCACTCTAAATAACTTTAATATTTCCCAGTATTAAAAACAGCAAGATTTCAGGAATGATGGAGTAGAGAGCTCAACAAATATTTTCCCTAAAGGAAAAATGGAAGAAAAGAGAGAGAAATGGAGGGGGGGAGGGGAGGGGAGGGGAGGGGAGAGGGAGAGGGAGGGGGAGAGGGAGAGGGAGAGGGAGAGGGAGAGAGAGAGAGAGAGGGAGGAAGGGAGGTAGGGAGGAAACAACTATTTTAAAACTCTGGAAATTAATCAAAAGTCAAATAACAAGTTGAAAAGCACTATTTATCCACGAAACATATCTGGAATTGATAAAAAAAAAAAAAACAGTGTGCGGTATATTAATTTGGACAGCAACCATCAACTTCTTCTCCCCCTACCAGTTCCAGATGGTACTGCTGCTACTAGAAAAAGACAATTCAATTTGGAATTTAGTGAAAAAGTCCTGTCGGAAAAGGGCCTGGTTAAAAGTGTTATGAAAACAAAAGCAACTGCTGGAAGGTAATCAGAAGTATCAGCAGCATACAGCTGTCTAAGAACACAAGTGTGGCAAACAAAAATCAACTGAAAATTAAAAATGGAGATCTGCAGAGAATAGCTGACAGGAGTTCAGAACAAGCTACCTCAAAACACAGCATTTTAGGATTTGAGAAATAAGCAAAATGGAGTCCAATAGTTACTACCTCAATAGGGCATGCTGGAAACTGAGAACACAGCAGAAGTAAAAAGGCCATCTTTATCTTCCTCTACCCTTTCTGCTAAAATAAGCCATAAATCTTAAGAAAGTTACTCTCTTCTCCTTTTTTCCTTGAAGAGCCCCATATGACAGATGTACCACCTTTACCCCAAGGGAAGGAATGAAGACACAGATGTCAAGAAGGATTTTAGTTATCTACTTTTCACAGTAAAGATCATGAAACCACAAGCTGATTATGAAGAAGATAAAACAAAGGCAGACTTATAAAAATGCCTGAACTTTAATTGTGTACTCTCTTACACATACAAAGCTCTTCTTAGCAAAAGGTAGAAGGTTTACTGGCTTATAGTGTTCAAAGAAAACTTCCAATAATTGTTTGACCATCAAAGATTGCTGACCAAGTGATGATCATTAAGAAGCCAAGTTCAATAAAATAAACACTTAAAACAAACAAACAAACAAACAAAAACACTGAGCAGGTTTCAGTGGCTATCCACAGCAGTGAAGGCAGATTTTATAGAATTGTGGACCACTAGGTACAACAATAACTCCACAGGTGGTTCTGAGTGCTGCTACAATATGTTCTTTCTAGTCCTAGTTAAAAAAACAAACAACAACAACAACAACAAAAATTACTAGATATTTAAAGAAAAAGGAAAGTGTGACCCAAACACAGAAAAAAGAAAAAAACAATAAAAAGTGTCCTTGAAGGGGCTTAGATATTGGATTTAACAGACAAAAATATTAAATGTTATTAAAAACTTGAAGCGTGTATTTGAATGAACTTCATAACTCTAAAAATAAGTACTACCCGCTTTCTAAAACCTAAAGAATATTTTAAAAATATATAAAAAGCATATCTTAGTCAAAGTTCAAGGCCAGCCTTGGCAACTTCGTGAGACCCTGTCTCAAAATAAAATTAAAAAAGTCTGAGGATGTTGCTTAGTGGTAGAGTACCCCTAGATTCAATCCCCAGTACCATTAAAAAAAAAATAAGTAAATAGGTATTTTAAGAAACCAAAAATTGACTATAAAAAATGAAAGCTATTGTCATTTGAATTAAGTGGGAATGAATGAGGAATATTACTTGCCATTTCAAATCAGAACAAACAACAAATTTTAAATTATTTCCATTGACAATCATTTTTATTTAAAGTCATTCTTACTATAGTTCCAATTTTTGATCAATTCTTCTTTGAGATCAATACCTGTACCATTATAATTTGAAAACAAAATAAGCCTTTCATCTACTTTCTAGGCATATGTAAAACCAAATTAAATACAGCCACATTACCTCAGGCATGCTCACTTAGAAAAAGCAAGACGTTTTTTCTTTAAAAAAAAAAAAAGAAGAAGAAGAAGAAGAAGAAGAAGAAAGAAAAGAAAAACGTATTGTGGTGACACCAAAACAAATTTTCGAAAGTACAGCAAGAAATGGTAATATGCTGACCTAAGCTTTAAACTTCTATCTTTGGGGGAGGAGGGTTTAGGAATCAAAGATGGGCAGTATTTATTTTGCTGCTCAATATAACTTAATTCTCTCAATAGCCACTTGTGTCTTATTTGGGGACCAAAAGTAATGTTTGGAAAATAGCAAACATTTTTTAGGGCCTAGAATACAAGGTTTAATTACTGGGCCTGTAAACAGAAACAGTAGACACTTCTAAAAATTGAATTTGGGAAAGACCATCACCTCAGCTGTTAACCTGCTATGAAAGCCACAGTGAGGGAAAATTAGTTTAAACTGATGAGCTGAATGAAAAACAAGGGAAAAAATTTTAGGAAAAAAATTGGTTTCAGCAAATATAGTAAAGGCAGTTCCAGACAAAACTTACATTGAAAATATTTCACCTGAAATATGCCTGAAAATGTTTTCTTAATTTTAGTTATGTACATGAAGTAAAGCTACTTAGGCAGTGATCTAAGTTATGTAACTTAAAAGTATCCTTTTGGAAATGCAAATAAATGTAGGAAAATTATAAAGGTACTTTTTTTAAAAAAGTTTTTAATAGTAGATTATTTGGAAAAGAAGTAAATTCAGTTTTTAAACTCTTTGTTATTATAAAAGATGATAACAATTGAAGCAAGATGAATAACATGACAAAACAAAATAATCCAGGTGAAGAGATGAGAGCTCCCAAACATAAAACAAAATCTCACACCAGCCAGTTTCTTGAAACAATGCACAGGTTTTTTTTTTTTTCAGTTTAGCAACTGACTAAAGGATTTGTACCTTAGTTTCCTCATCTGGAAAACTTGAACAATACCTACACAATTTGCACTTACTTCTTAAATTCCTTTTTATTTATTCACTCAACAAATACATACTGAGCATCTTCTGTATGTTCTAGGGATTATGCTATGCATAAGCTTGCTATAAGAATTGCAATAAAGAATGCAAAGCACTTAGTACTACATCCAGCATAAAGAACTATTATTTTCTACAGTGTAATTTTCAATTTGGGAAGTGCATTCTCTAGAGAGGACTTATCAGAAGTACCTGTGGGGCTCTTTCAAGCCTCCCATGTACATAAATAGTGCACTGATTTCCTCTTCTTTTAAAGTGTTAATCCTTTCCACTGTCATTGAGAAACACTGTTCTACAGAATCATTTGAGCTACCTTTCCAATTTCATTACCCCCTTTTTTCCCCACCATCATTCTTAGCTATAGTCAAACTTACTATTCAGTATTTACTTGTCTACGAAGTTGCCTATACTGTACATGTTCACAAACATCTGTTACTTTTGGCATTGAATGCTTGCCCCTCTTCATCCATCTTTCCACTCAAATTCTTTTTAATTTTTAAAGATATCACCTCAAAACTAATAAGCTGATTTTAATTTCATTTTTATTATTTTATTTTTTTGTAGAGCTAGGGATCTAACCCAGGGTCTTATGCATGCACACGCTCTACCATTGCACTATATCCACATCCCTGATATTTTAAATCAACCTCTCTTCCTCAAATAACTAAGCACTTTATATTATAATTTTATTTTATTTATGAAATGTAATAGATTATAAGAGAAAGTATCAGGAAAGTAAGATCTATATCTCACTCATCTTTGCTTTCCTTTCTGTTAGCATTTTAATATAGTGACTTCTACAAAGTATGGAATTCATTTGTGGTATATGACATTGGAACATATCCTGTTCAGAAATTAGGGATTATTTATGCTTATAAAAATAGAACTTATTACAATGTAGATTAAAATATTTTATTATTTTAAGTTTTTTAACATCATATGTAAAGAGCTGTCTTCCTTCCTTATTTGTGCTTTCAATTTCTGTGGCTTCAGACACAACTGTTTCAAATTTTTGAAAAGAAAAAGACCAGAAATAAATAATTTGTAAGTTTTATATTGTGCACCATTCTGAGTAAGGTCATGAAAACCTTGAGCTGACCCAGTCTATCCAACCCAGGCAGGACACCCTATGTTTACCATATCTATGCTGTACATGTTACCTACTGTTAGTCATTCGGTAGCCACCTTGGTTATCATGCCAACTGTTGTGGTATTACAGAGTTTGTGTCAAATATTGCTAATGTAGTAGACTGATGCTACATCACAATGCTAGGCATTCACCTTACTTCATCTGATTATAAGCACTATACTCAAATCATCACAAGAAAAAGGGTATTGAATACTGCACAATATTTTGAGAGGAACAAAACAATGCTCATATAATTTATTATAGTATATTGTCACAGTTGTTATATTTTATTATTCATTATTGTTGTTAATTTCTTACTGTAATTTATAAAATAAACTTTATCTTAGTTTTATTTATGACATGTCATAGATTATAAGAGAAAGTATCAGGAGAGTAAGATCTATATCTCACTCAGCTTTGCTTTCCTTTATGTTAGCACTTTAGTATAGTGACTTCTAAAAAGTATGGAATTAATTTGTGGTATATGACATTGGAACACACCCTGTTCAGAAATTAGGGATTACTTATGCTTATAAAAATAGAACTCATTACAATGTAGATTCAAAACCCAGGATTTTAGGCATCCACTGGAGGTCTTAGAATGTATCCCACAGATAAGTGGTAACTAATGTGGAGTAGTTCAAAAACACATCATAAGTGGGGAAAAAAAAANATATATATATATATATATATATATATATATATATATATATATGACTAATATTTTAGATAATACTGATGCTTTAAAGAATTGTGGCTATGATCTATTTGAAAAAGGCAGCCACTGTTCTGAGCTGTAAATTCAATGTTACATTCCAAAATCAATTGTTATACATTCAGCCAGCTTTTTATGTATGAGGTGTTTTGTTGGCAAGGATCCAAATTCAAATTGAAAGGGTTCAGTTGGATGATAATGTGTTACATATAAAGAGTTATAAGCTATCAATATTAAAGTGTTATTTGATATCCAAATGTCAGTTTCAACTGTATCCAAATATCGATTCACTTTTAAATACAAAGTAAGCAAATTTTTTGTATGAATATACACTTTATCTAGCATATATGATAGAGTTAAGGGATACAGATGTCTTTTAAAATTATTCATTTCAATCCAGTCCATGATAATCTCAAAGCAATAGTACTACATATCTTATAAATTAACTAATTTACAAAGTAAAGTAACACAGAGACACAAAAACTGTGAAATATTAAAACGATAAAATTATGAACTTACACAATAATAGGTTCCTAAATCCAGAGCAAGAGGGTAAACATCATAAAACTAAAATTTTTAGACAAATTTCTTACCAGTATCAGATACTAGTAAATGTCAGAGACCATACACATTAAATAGAACATTGAAGCTGGTCAAGCTTCTTAGGAGTATATTTTACCATTTTCATTTATGATTCCTAATATACTTTATAGTACCTAAAGCACAGTAAAGAGCCAATAAATACCACACTGACCATGTGAGTGTGAAACACTGTTCTAAAAGCTGTCACCAAAAACTGATAAAGGCAGCAAACTGTGAAAAACACCACAACAAAATCTTCTGTACAAACAAAAGGTATCAGAGAAACCAAACTTAATGCAAAAGGTGTTAAACAACATTCTAAGAACCTAGGCCAGGGGAGGTGACATGATAAAAGCTGTGTTTAGGTATAAAGTATGTGTGAGAAGGGGAGGAGATAGGAGAAATGAATATTGAAATCCAAACACCACCACAGGGACTCATTTTATAGTTGTAGGAAGTGAGAAAAAAAGGATGGATCCAAGCTTTTAATACTATTTAGATTTATAGGTCCCTATAAATTGGCAAGGCATATTTGGCTCAGTTTAGAGAGTGTTTGGAAAGGAAAAAAATGTAAGTATGATCCATATAAGTATATATAAACCAATGAAAGGAAATAGAATCCTCAGAGTTGCCTTCATATTTCCTAGAAAGTTCCTGTAAAGAGTTTTAAAGATTAACTGCCTCAGTATTATACCAAAAGTTTCTTAAATACATGAGGAGAGTAGAAGGAAACCACCAAAAAAGATCCATGGTTTAACTTGACAAAATTATATTTTCAGAGAACCCAGTCTGGGGAGAGAAGAAAAGCAGTCAATGAATTTATTTTACTTTTTGGAAAATGTGTCAATGGTTATATTGAGCTATCTTCTCTTCAGGTCTTAAGTTAACTTCCCTCATGTAAAGGGAAAACACGGTAACCATATTTTAACCATTTTAAATATGCTCAGAGAAGAGACTATCAATAGCTACTGAGAGCAAGCATTTGTAATTGCTGGGAGTGGCTTTGCTCACTTTAGCGAAGGTGTGCAACAAAGTGGCCATAAAGAACCATCAGATTAATGCTATATATATGAATAAATCATGGTTATTTCCAAAAAGGACTTCTAACTGAACTGGTTTTGAAGCTACCCGAAGCACAGAAGAACATATTCTTATTTTCATCAGCTATATATAACATATCATGATTTACTTCACAGTATCTGAAAACTCTAGAAGTGGGGGGGGGAAATATTGTTACCCAACAAACTTACCCAAATAATATTCACCATCCAGACTAGAGTTATAATTTATGAAAATTACACAGAACTTTATGATCATAAAGGAGATTTCTGACCTTTCCAAATCACTTAGTTAGTCTAGAAATATAGGATCCAATCTAATTCATTCAGAGTTCAAATTTAAGTTGAGAGGTTTAAGGTGTTGGTGAAGGGGTCACATGACTGGACAACAGTTGGGAAAATCAAATTTTTCAATCTCAGAATAATAGCAATTTCTTTTTACAACTGGAGTGATGACATGGAGGCTAGTGTGACTATCAGTGTACAGAAAACATCTCCTATCACTGAGGTTGGAGTCATCAAGGATATAAGAGGCAACAAGGCACATGTATAAGCAATAAACATCTGAGCCTTTTCCTGCCACTTATTCTTAGTATAATAAATATGTTCAATCTACTATTAAATTAGAATAAATAATATAAAGAACAATCAGCTCAAGAATTTAAAAAACTATTCCTCAGTATTTTGTCTTTATTCTTTTTGAAAGGCGGGTTCCAATATTTTTTTCTAAAAGCTGTAAAAATCACAAGTAATTCCTTAACCAAATCTAGTAAACTTTTTATTATTTCCGGCTTTGCCTTCCCTATTATATCCATTAAAGATCAATGACCTCCAAACTTAGTCCTAACTATGTTTAGAGCCAATGAGGAGTCAGCAGTCAGATAAGGAGAACTAGTTTTCCCAGCCCAACATCCAGGACAGTTAGGATCTTAAGGTTCACATCAGTTCAGTACACACAGGCATCGGGAACCCTGCCATGTACATACCATTACTTATGACTTGAGTGTCTATCCTGATTATTACATTGTACTCTGGGTTTTTTGTTTTGTTTTATTTTTTTAGGGTCCTACCTTGAATACTAGGCTCTCCAAACTGACTCCTGATGAGCCATCTTAGACTTTATCTGATCTCTCTCCCCTGGAAAAGCTGATCTTGATTTTTCTATATGTTGCTCACTAAAGAATAACTTTGATCCATCCAGACGTCCTTCCTTCAATTTGACAGAGATGCCTGATATCCAGACCTACCAAAAGAAATACACAGGCTACTGGTATTCCCTAGATTATATCTGACATCACAGGTTTTTAAGAAATAGCTCTATGAGGAGGTGTAATCTCTTCTAACTTTTCCAAAACAGACCTGGTGCACTAATTAATGGCTTCTCTACAGTTCACTGTCATTGAGTTCCTAGGAGAAAAAGTCTTGACTATTGCCATTATATATAATAAAATGTCATGTCAAATAATTTCCATGAAATTTCTCAATTAATCATCACAACAGTTCAAGGCTCAGTGGTGCATGCCTGAAATCCCAGCAACTCAGGAGATTGAGGCAGGAGAAACCCAAGTTCAAAGCCATCCTCAGCAACTTAGTGATGCCCAAAGTTCTCAAAAGTAAAAAATAGAGAAAGGGTGGGGTGAACTGGGGATGTTGCTCAGTGGTTAAATGCCCCTGGTTCAATCCCTGGTAACCCACCCCATCACCACTACCCCACAAAAAAAAAAAAAAAAAGAAAAAGAAAAAGAAAAAATCATCACAATTATGCTGTGAGATAAGAGAAGATCTATTATTAGTCCTTACCATTAGGAGACTACTGGGCCTTAGAAAGAATAAAGGACTTGCCCAAAAGTTACCTAGGCAAGCTGACTCCATAACATCTGCTTTTACAGAAATTAGATAATACATATCAAATATTTTATCAAAACTCTAACACCAACAGGTGTGAGATCAGCATTATTTTACCACTAAGGAAAACAGATATTCTGTGAATTAAACACAATCAATCCTTTCTTATCAGTGCCATTCAAAATGTAGGCCCCTGAGCAGTGTTAGATCATAAACTGTTATTAGTCTGTTAGTTAAGAATAGAAAATATGAGATTGTTTAGAAACTTTTATAACCTTTGGATATTGTGGTGACAATTTTTATTATACTTCATAAAAGTGGTAAAAATTTTTAAAAAAAGATTTTTGCATCAGGTGATCTGAGAAACACTGACAAAAGGCATAGTATTATTTCACTTGCAGATAAAAAAGGAAAACAGATAGCTGCAAGATAAATTGATTAGGGTATGCATAAAACTTTTTCACATTCACAGTCTGACTCAATCATTTTTAGATGAAGAGTCACTGGTACCCCGTTTCTTTCCTGTTGCAAAGCTATCTCCAAAGAACTCCAGGGCTTTAATCCCAGATACTGACACTCCCTTCAAAAGAGGATATCTGCCTTCTCTTTATCTATCTTACCAGAAAGACTCAGGCAACAGTTCAGTCCTAATACATTCAAGTAATCAGACTTCTAAAAAAAGTGTGCATGTTGGTTGGGGCGGGGGACGGCGATGGAGGAGGATATATTTTAGAAGCCATGAAACAAAGGACTCATTTGTTTTCTCATTTCTAAAATTTCTTCATGTTCTATTTATTTGCAGGAAAATAAATTTGAAAAAAAATTACTTTCTCCCTTAAAGTCTGTTTTTCATCCCTTATGCATACCAAGTTTTGAATGATACTTTGAAGGACAGTCATCATCACCTACAATAAAGATGTGTGGGTAGTCTATGCATTACTTAAACTTATGCATCTCTATAGCTCTAACAACTATGATTAAACATACTACCTGAAAGCTTTCTAGAAGCTCTACTTTCTCCATCCTCTATTTATATTAACTTAAGAATTTGTTAATCAAAATGTCTAATATTGAATCATGCCTTGCTTATAATTAATTAAGTATTGACAAATGTTTTGGAAACATACTCTACTTATAGATATTATTCATGATTACTCTCAACCCTGCTTATGAAAGCAAGAAATGTTTATCATGGAAAGCTTAAAAAGTACAGAAAAAAACTAATACGATAAAAATCACTTATAATCTAAGCTAAAATTAATAAGCTGACCATCTAGATTATAAATCAGTCTAGGGTAAATAGACAAAATAAATTATTTAATTTTAAAAACTTCGAATCTGTCTTTTGGTGTGAATCATCAAAATGTGTTCCCAAAATGAACACATGACTCCTAGGAAATCTTAAAAGCCGCTGGGCCCCAATCATTATGACAATACAATATCTAACACCTTTACATGTTGGTTCCATCATGTTCTAAAAACTCAGCTGAATCTTTTCTGAAAATACATGAGATCTATGACTTGTTTTGTGGAGTCCTGGGGTTCATATATTTATGTTCAGCTATGAAAAGAACAGGTAAAGAATAAGAGTATGAGGAGTGATGCACAAGAGAAGCTAGATACTAATTCACCTGTAGGTCACACCATATTAACAGATTAATTAGTCTATATATATTTCCATGGAAGAGAACAGAAAACTGCACTGCTTAATGATATCAACTTTTTGAAATGTTGTAAAAGATACAGTTTAGTGGTCTCGCTACTGGCTAAAGCTCCATATTTAACCAAGCCTAAGATATGCATCTTGAAGAGAAAAGCAAATTCAAAGGGGCTAAGAAAACAGAAATTCTAATGAACTAAACACATAATTTGAGTTACACTGTCCTTTAGCCATGTCCAAAACTGCTCCTAAAACATGGTAATAAATGCTGCTGGAACAGCTGGATTGGGTTAGGGGACATCATTCTATATATAAAAATTAATTTGGAGGATTGCAGACTTAAATGGAAAGCCCATAACCTCCATAACCATAAAGAAACACACAAAAAACTCTTTATCAACTTCTGGTACACAACAATTTATTGGACAAACATGTAAAGTATAATAAAAAGGGCAAAAAATTTAACCAGTCACCCACAAAGTGAGGTGTATGAATAGCAGTTAAGAAAACTGAAAGATGCTCAATATCATTCATCATTAGGGAAACAAATTAAAATCAAAGTAAAACTAACATTACATACCCAGTAGGATAGAATATATAAAATTTTTAAAGGCTAACAAAACCAGGGAGCTATACATAAGAGCATAATCCATATAATACTACTTACATGAAATACAAAATTAAACAAGTTAAACTGTAATGATAAAAATAAAAAAATCACCTGGGGACAGTGAAAAGGAGAACTGAAACTGGAAAGAACTTTCTAAGCTAATGGAAAAGTTATTCCTTGTTTGGGGCTGTGGCTTAAGGGAACTGCTAAACTGTCAAAACTCCATAACCTGAGCACCTAGAGTCTTCATTTTTTTGGTCCATTTTATAAATACAAACATGAATATTTACATATACACATGCACACATATAAAGAATAGAAGAAGTGGTGTTAAATATATTTAAGTCTTCTGATACACTAGTTTCATAAACATGAATTTATTGAGTTCCTAACATGTATCAACTGAGTTCCTAGTATATGCTAAGTACTCAAATTATCTATCTATCTATCTAGTGGGGTGGAGGTGGTGTGCCAGGGATTGAACCAAGGGACTCTCAACCGCTGAGCCACATCTCCAGTTGTTTTTAAATTTTATTTTGGGACAGGGTCTTTCTAAGTTTCTTAGGGCCCCAGTAAGTTGCTGAGGCTGGCTTTGAACTTATGATCTTCTGGCCTCAGCTTCCTGAGCTGCTGGGATTATAGGTATGCACCACTGCACTCAGCTCAAATTATTTACTTTTATGTTAAAAACGGACATGTCTTAAATTGACTTCAATGTTCCAACACAAATACTGTGATTAAAACACTATTTAAAAAATCTCCCTCTTAATGAATAATAACTGGTCAATTTTAGAGAGCTAACATGATTCAGTGCCCTTTCAGGATATAATTAAAATATCCTATATCTTTAAAAAAGAATATGTCATTATGTGCTTATTTACATTTTAGAATATCTTTCTAAACTTAATAGTAAACAAGGCCCTGAGAAAAGCACTATCACAACAGTGGCACAAATATCAGATACGATAGTACTTGAAATTATGCCATAGCTTTTAACTGTCTTTGGTTTTTCTGCATAGGCGATATTTGTGAGCAACACTTGGGTTTCTTCAGTCTAGAATGTTTCCAAGAAAACAGTGTTAATCATTTGCAAAAACAACCAATGAATTTCCAAATATTTGGGGGGAGAGAAAAGCTTACTGTCTTTTGCTTAGATTGTTATGCCTGAGTCATTACATTATCTAGTACATTTTCTCATCATGAAATTCCACCTCATGATAGCAAATCCTCAATATTTTGTGTTACTGATCTTGCACAAGTTATGTGCTATTAGAAATTCATGTGCTTCTTTGTGATTTCAAAATTGTTCTGTGTACATAACAAGCACCAAGTTCCAGACAAGAGAAACTGTTATTATTTAACATACCCGATGTTCTAATAGTATATAAAACACTGACCAGTATAACATCCTAATTCCCCAAATTCCACAGTTCGAATTCTAAGTTCAATTAAGAAAAAGGGAAGAAGAGAGATGTTTTCTTGACTTAAAATCCTGAGTCATTTCTTATCATAAATAATAATGGTCTCAAATTATTGTTTGTGCACACCTAGAATTACAATGAATGCCATGTATCAAAGGGAATATTACCAGAGTAATTTTCAGTATCTATATAATTAGTTCAAATGATATATTTAATGGTCTGTTACATGTTTGGCAGGAGAGTTTCTACATTTACCTTATAATTTTAAATTAGAAAAATTAAATTTCAACGTACTTATTATTCTTACTTTGAGTATATTTAAAATATATTAATAATGGTACACAGTCAACAAATGAGCCATTACTTCTCCAAGGTGTATAAAATTCATACATAGTGATGTCAACTACATCAGATTTTCCTGCTAAACAGTGAAACAAAGTTGAGTTAACTAGAAAATCAAAATTATACTAATTTCATTTAAAGGGAAAGATTTACCTTATTTATTTTTTTAAAAAACTTCAGACATGCAGTCCTGTGCACAGTAACTCAACGCTTAGTGTATAAAATATGAACTATACAAAGGTTTTACATCTGGTTTTGATCAGCTTCTTTTGTTTAACACTAGAAGTTAACTTCCAGAAGACACATACAAGCTATACATCCTAAAGATAATGATTACCAGATGGAGATGTTCTTCCTGTTACTGTGTCTGATATCATAAAGAATATGTTGTGAAACTGTGGTGGGGGAAGGAGAGACAACTTGGACAGAAACTCTTCTGGATCCTGGGATACAACTTATCTATGCTGATCCGCAAAGTCAAAGGCTCTGCAGTAACCATATGCTTTTGTAGTTTTAAATACAGTGATATGAGGTTACATATATATGGCAAAATGTTTTGAAAAATTGACACTCTTGATTATTAGTTTTTTTCCTATAAAAATGATTAAATTACAGCTTACTTAGTAACATTACTGATTTCTTACAATCAGCTTCAAATAAAATCCAACCTATTGTAATGTCCTGGGAGTCCAGGTACCCAGTTTCACAAAAGGTTCCCCAGAAATGATCTCTCTGCCCTAAACTAATCTAGGTACTAATATTAGGCTATCATCTTAAAAATAACAGCTGAAAACTAAACTCAAAACTTTCAATGGCTCTCAATTTCTATTAAAAGTTTATTTTTATCTTCATGTTTCCTTTCATTATGCCATATGGACCTCAAAATTAACTACTTATTCTTCTGGAACTGTTTTCCTACCTGTACCTTCCACTATCTCACCCTCAATCTCTACATGATACTACTATTTCCAAGACCAGATTAAAAATCATTTCTTTATTAAGCTTTTCCTAATTCTTGGAGGCAGTAGTAATTTAAACCATTGTGACACCTTATTAAACATTCCATCTTACTAGTAAGGCATTAATTTCCAAATATGTCCACTATGGACCATCACCACTATGGATATAAGGAGTTCTCTTAGGATAAGTGCTTAAAAAATATTCACAGAACAAATTAATAAAAGCCTGTATTTCTGCAGGGCTAAGTACCGCAGTGGTATGGAAAACACGTGAGATATTTTTCTCATATATTATAGAATGCCACCTTATCAGTAGAAAAACACAATAAATAAAGTAAAGGATATACAGATTAAAATAACCAATTGTCCATGCCTAAACCTTTTTTTTCTTGCTTAAAATTTCATAAAGATTTAAAAATGTGTATGGGGGGTGTCATGGCAGTAAATCAAAACAACCCTGGAAAATAAAGAACAGCATTAGTGTTCAAGAGTTATTCTTTACTTATAGCCCACTGATTCAAATGTTAATATCTTCCAGAAACATCCTCACATATACCCCAGAAGTAACATTTTACTCATCAATACAGTCAAGCTGATAAACAGAATTAATTATAACACCTAGCAAAACCAATTATAAAATTTAGCCTTAGAAGAAGGAAAAATGGCTTGGCACAGTAGTACATGTTTATAATCCCAGCAGCTCAGGAGGCTGAGGCAGAAAGACCCCAGGTTCAAAGCCAGCCTCAGAAACTTAGCAAGGCCCTAAGCAACTCAGTGAGAGCCTGTATTTAAATAAAACATTTAAAAAGGGCTGGCAATGTGGTTCAGTGGTTAAATACCCCTGTAGTGTTCAATCCCTGGTACCCCCTCACCCCCCAAAAAGAAGCAAAACTCATGACCAGACCAAATTTGATGTCAGCAGAGTTCATGGTTAAAACTCACTGGTTCATGAGTTTTAAGCAAATAAGCCATCAAGAATAACATAAAGGGGCTGGGGCTGTAGCTCATTGGCACAGAGCTTGCCTAGCATGTGTGAGGCACTGGGTTTGATCCTTAGCACAGCAATCAATCAACCAATCAATCAATCAATGAAATAAAGGCATGATGTCCATCTACAACTACAAAAAAATTAAAAGAATAACATAAAAATACAAGGTAAAGAAGCAGTGCTGACGTAGAAGCTGCACAAAGTAATCCAAAAGATCTAGCTAAAATAATCTGCTACCTTTGCAAATTTTTTAAATAGATGAAACAGGCTTAGGTTGGAAAAATGCCATTCAGGAGTTTTCATAGCTAGAGAGGAAAAGTCAATGACTGGCTTCAAAGTTTTAAGGCAGGTTGAATCTGCTATTAGGAGCTAACAACAGATGACAATTAAGTAGAAGCAAAGGTTCACTTATTCCAAAAATCCTATGGCCCTTATGAATTACACTAAATATACTTTGCCTTTGGTCTCTAACTAGAATAACAAAACCTATATGACAGTACATCTGCTTACAATATATTTCACTGAATATTTTAAACCCAATGTTCAGACCTACTGCTCAGAAAGAAAAAATATATACATTTCTTTCAAAACGTTATGACTCACTGAAAATTCACCTGGTCATCTAAGAGCTCTGATGTAGATGTACAATGAAATTAGTGTTGTTTTCATGCTAGCTAATATAATACCAATTCTGAACCACACAGATCAAAGACTATATTTTACTTTCAAAACTTAAATTGATGAAATACTTTTCATAAAGCTATAGATGCATAGGCAGTGATTTCTCTCATAGGGTAGGGCAGACTTCTAGATAGGATTCATCATTCTAGATGCCACTAAGGGCATCTGAAATACATTAGAGGAGGGGGAAGTCAGAATACCAACATACTAGGATTCTGGAAGATGATTCCACTCTTCATGGATGACTTTCAGGGGATCAAGACTTCAATAAAGAGGTAACTGAAAATATGGTAGAAACAGCAACAGAACTAAAATTGAAAAGTGGAGCCTAAAGTTATGACTGAATCACCAAAATCTCATGATAGAATTCTAATGAACAACAACAAAAAAGTGACTTTTAAAGATGGAATCTACTCCCAGTGAAGATGCTATAAATACTGCTAAAAATGACAACACTTAGGACATTACATAAATTAAGGTGGCAAAGCAATGGCAGGATTTGAGAGGACTAATTTCAGTTTTAAAAGCAGTTCTGCTCCAGGCAAAATGGTATCAAATAGCATTTGAAAAAATCTACAGAGAAAATTTTTATGAAAGGAAAGGTCAATCAATGTGGCGAACTTCATTGTCTTATTTTAAGAAACTGACAGAGCAACCACCAATCTGATTAGTCAACAGTCATCGACATCAAAACAAGACTCTCCACCTAAAAAAATTGCAACTCACCAAAGGCTCAGATGATTTTGGCATTTTTAGCATTCTTAAACTCTTAAATACTTCTAAATTAAGGTATATGCACTGCCTTTTAGATATAATACCATTGCACGCTTATTAGAAAACTATGGTTTAAATAAGTTTTTAAGTGTATCTACAAAAGGTACATTTGTTGGAAGCTTAGTCCCCTCTGTGTCCATGTTAAGGTGGTAGAATCTTTAAGAGGTAGCACCTAGTAGAAGGTAGTTCGATCACTTAGGGGTCAACCTTCATGAATAGACTAAAGATGGTGTAAGAGTGGGTTGTGTCTTGAGAAATGACTTAGTTCCTCTGAGAATGGGTTATTATATTAAAAAAAAAAAGTAGCCAGGCATGGTGGCACATGCCTATAATTCCAACAGCTCAGGAGGCTGAGGCAGGAGAATCACAAGTTCAAAGCCAGCTTCAGAAACTTAATGAGACCTGTCTCAAAATAAAAAATAATAAAGGGCTGGGATGTCCCTCAGTGGTTAAGTACTCCTGCAGTCAATCTCTGGAACAAAATAAAAACAAAACAATATTCATCACGCTGCTTAGATAAAAATTCTAGAAATCATTGTTTTTCACAAACCTCATGTCTGTTACCAAATTCTTTTGATGCCACCTTTAAAAATCAAACCAGATTGAACCACTTATCACTACCACTTGCCACTACCACCACCACACTAGTGAATGCTACTGCTTTCACACTGAAACATTTATAGCCTAATCACCATAAAGTGGTCAAAATAATCTTTAAACTTAAATCATCAAGGAGTGGGAGAGGAACAGTTCTGGGGATCTGTCATGTAACAATGTTCAATGTGGTTAAAAATGTTGACTTTTAGTACTTGGAAATAGTTCGGAGGGTGAAAAAACAACTAGTGAGTTTACTTCACCTCAATGAGAGATACATTTGAAATTTGTCAAACTTTGCTTTTTTTTAGAATCCAATTCTGAAAAATGGGAGAAAATCCACCTTAAAACACAGGTGGTACACACCTGTAAACCCAGTAGCTCAGAAGGCTGAGGCAGGAGGTTCCCACATTCAAAGCCAGCCTCATCAACTTAGTGATTCCCTAAGCAACTCAGAAAGACCCTGTCTCTAAATAGATTATAAAAATAGGCAGGGGATGTGGCCAAGTGGTTACGTGCCTTTGGGTTCAATCCCCAGCACCAAAACTATTAAACAAAAACAAACAAACAAAAAAACAGTAACAACAAAAAAAAAAAAACGCGAGTATAAGTCATACTCCTATTTAAATACTTTAATGGCTTCCTATATGCCCAGAGCCAGATCCAACTCCATAACACTATTTTCCTATCAATGTAAACCAAACCCTTTAAAACCTCTCTCCTGTACAAAGCCAAAGAGAATGAAAGGGGACTCAGACTGAAAAACAATGCATACATAATCTGACCTGTCCACCGTTCATACTTCATCTCCTACCATGGTAGCCCTCACTCTCTGTACTCCAGACATAATTGTATTTCTTGGTGTTTCTGAAGCTCATCCCTAGCTCCAGACCTTTCTACTTGCTGTTCCTGCAATCTGTTGTATTTCTTGGTGTTTCTGGAGCTCATCCCTAGCTCCAGACCTTTCTACTTGCTGTTCCTGCAGTCTGGTGCTCTTATCCTAAATCTATGTATGGTATTCTCCTACACATTATTTAAATTTTTACTCATGTATCAGCTCCTCTTAGGTAATCTAATTTTATTGCTGTTATTCCTTATTCTGCATTATTTTCTTCATATTTGATACAATTTATTTGTTAACATTATATTTTTGCATACAAAATATAAGATCCATGAGGGCAATGACTATGTTTTATTTATCATTCTATCCCTAACAACTAAAATGATGTTTGAAATACTTACCAATCTTTAATAACAGTCACCATTCAAATGTAACTCCATCTCTGGTATATACCGTATGACTTAGAAAACAGGATTTTACTTCTATAATATCAGAATTCACATAATTATACACTATTTTTAACAGAGTTCTACCTTAAAAGTAGTAGCAAAAAAACCGAAGTAGTTGCAAAATATTTTACTCTTGGGCCTGATACAATATTAAACCAGAAACTATGCTAAAATAACTGCCTGCTCCAGCAATTTCAGCCAATTTTTGCACCTGGAACAGACAGGAGAGAAAAAACAAGGCAAACTTTCATTTAATTATATGTATGTGTGTTGTCTTGCTTTTATTTTATTTCAACTTCTCAGTGAAAAAAGCAATTTGAATAAAATGGAAGTCAATTTTTTTTTCAAATAAATAAAACATAACATCTATACATTTTCATTAAGTGCCAGAAGAAAAAAAATGTAATTTGAAATCTTATTCTGTTCTGCTTTTCAACAGGAAGGCTTAAATATTTAATTATCTACATACATGTAGAAACAAAGTACTTATGCACATTATTTAATACTAGTATAATTTCAATCCAGCATAAGTGTATGTGACATTCCCAAAGTATAAATTTCAACCCATTCAAACCAAGGAAAAAACTATGTACTCCACAATTATTATCTACAACTTTTTGTTATATGTGACAAGTTCCTTTAAAAGCTTTTAAGTGCTAGAGACACAATTAAAGAGGCTCAGCATCTTGTTTCTAAGAACTTGAGGGATTCAAGGGTAAACCTGATTATTCTGAAAAGAATTATTCAGAAGTTAATGAAATCCACCCAAAATAAGGATCGCATGAAAAACATACCAAAAGTATATAAATGGAAATGAAAAATCCTTTATCTAATCTTGTCATAATTTTTCTATATTTCTCTATTGTTATCTTTTGGATGAACAAAGACAACATGAATGATGACGTCACCTTAACCTCCAGAATCTACCTAGGATAGTATCTATCAGAGGATGATCAATAAATACCTGTTAGATGGATCAATGGGAGTTTTACTTGTCTACAGAAAAAGTATAAATTCATGAATTACAAATCGACAGCTTATAAGGTAGGAATAAAAACCACAAATACACTGAAAATTGTTAAAATAAATCTCACTATTATCTCCTATATTTAAAGTGCTTACTTTTTAGGTTTAAGAATTAACATTTTATAGAAAGATACACTTGAAAATTCAAACACTGAAGTTTCCAGCAATTCTATTGGAAATGATACTAAATTTACTCTTTGTCACTGACTTTGTAAATCTAAATACTCAATCTTAGTTAAAATTTTTCATTTTCCTAGTAACTATCATTCATAAATTTTTCCATTTTACATGTTATATATTTTCCCTGAATTGAGGATAATTGGATACTATTCTAGACTTTTGGGGGCTTTTAAATCATCCTTAGGAATTCATAGAAAATGATAAACAGAACATTACAAAGTTCCCCATTCCAAAAGCTAATTAACTTTGCTTTATTCCTGGCCAATTAATAATGTCAAAGATAAAGTTTGTATGATAGAATATCTCAATAACTCAAGGATCAAACTCACATAAAGTAAATAATGCACTTGGACTTATGACTTGAAGGAATTCTGTATATAACAAAATACTGGGATGTTAAGAATTTTTGTTTAAAAATATTCTTCAAGTTCCTTCCACCTCTAAGTTCTATGCTTCTGAGAGTTCTGTAGCATTCAAGATAGTCCTAGCAATTGGGTCATAATGATATCATAAAAGTAACTAGAAATATTATAATCACAGGTGTAGAAAATAACAATTATTGATCGTGAAGAGATAAACTTCTTAAATTATGTTCAATGTTCAATTATGTTAGTCATTTCCATAGTTATTAATAAAGAATTCAATATATAAGATATCAGAAATAGTGAACACTAGGTGTCAGTGTAAGAAATGGAAAAAAAAAACATTTTTTAAAAACCTGTTACAGTCTAATCAGATGTATAACAAAAATAACCAAAACCAGCTGTGACCAAATTTACTTATAACTGCATAATTCAGCTAACAAGCCAATCTTTCTTTCAAACAAAAATTCCTGTTCCAAAACTATTAAAAGTTTAAAATCACATTAAGCTGATTGTTCAAAGTTACAAGTCTTTTGTGACCTCTGCTATATAAAGCACAGGAAACTGTTAACTTCTAAGAATATATACTTTGAAGCAAATGTTACCTTTAAGAATACACATTTTGACACCAACCTGCGCTGGAGCCAGGCTCACAGTAGGCTGGGGTCGATCCTACCAATAGCAGACACCCACTGGAACTCAGGCTACTGCATAGGACCACCTCTTCAGACCAGCAGACCACCATGGGAGCTCAGACCCATCCCAGATCCACCCACACTGACCAGCCAGGGACCCAAGCCCACAGTAGGCCTGGTTCTATCTCACCACCAGCAGACACCCGCCAGAGCTCAGGCTCCAACACAGGACCGCCACTTCCAAAAAGCAGACTACCACAGGAGCTCAGGCCTGGCCCAGACCACCCACACTGATATACGCAGGACCCAGGCCCAGGGTAGGTCCCAGTTCGCCACCGCCCCCCCACCTGGGAGCCCAAGATTAACCCACTTCCATCTTGGGATACTGCAGACATCACTATAGCCTTCCCTACACAGTAGCCCCTACCTTTCAACAATCCACCGGGGCTAGAAGCAGCTGCTTCTCAGAGCACGCATCCCAAAGACAGTATAAGGCATACTCTTTCAGCCCCATCTCTTAAGAGGTTGCATCCATCTTGGGGCACCTCCACTATTACCTCCAGTTACTTCGGCTATTGCCACAACCACCTTTAGTTGCAGTAGCATACATTGAGGGACCCCAGCAGGGTCTGGAAGCCCAACATCAAGGTGAGGTACAGACAATCTGTACAGGTACTACAAGAATATAGGGTAAAAACTGTAATATCTAAGATCCACACTGCAAGAAAGGACGACACAAAGACAAAATAAAAAAATAAGGGAGGAAAGTGCCCCAAACAAACCAGGATACTACAATAACAGAACCATGGACAGCAAAAGTGATGAAATGTCAGAAAAGGAATTCAGAAGGTTGATAATTAAAATGATCTGTGAATTAAAGAATGACCTAAAAGAGCAAATACAGGCAAAGATTGGTCAATCCCACAAAGGGATAAGAGAGCAAATATAGGTAGCAAAAAGATTACTTTAAGAGATAGACTATGAAAAAAAAAGTCCAAAATCCTTGAAATGAAGGAAACAATAAAAAACTCAATAGAAAGCATAACCAACAGACTAGATCACTTGAAAGAAAGAATATCAGGTAATAAAGACAAAGTATACAATCTAGAAAATAAAGTTGACCACAAAATGAATATACTAAGAAACCATGAACAGAACATTCAAGAATTATGGGACAGCATCAAAAGACAAAATCTAAAAGTTATTGGGATAGAAAGGCACAGCATTTCAAACAAAAGGAATACACAATCTCTTCAATGAGATAATATCAGAAAATTTCCCAAGCATAAAGAATGAATTGCAAAACCAAATACAAGAGGCTTACAGGAAACCAAATGTACAAAATTACAACCTATCTACACCAAAACATATTATAATGAAAATGCCTAGCATACAGGATAAGGATAGAATCTTAAAAGCCGTAAGAAAGAGAAATCAGATCACATATAGGGGTAAACCAATTTGTATCTCAGCAGATTTTTCAACCCAGACCCTCAAAGCCAGGAGATGGTATATATACGGAGCTCTGAAAGAAAATGGATGCCAACCAAGAATCTTATATCCAACAAAATTAAACTTTAGATTTAATGATGAAATAAAAACCTTTCATGATAAACAAAAGTTAAAAGAATTTACAACTAGAAAGCCTGCACTACAGAACATCCTCAGCAAAATATTCCACAAACAGGAAAGAAAAAACAGTAACGAAAATCAGCAGAGGGAGGTTTTACACAAAAGGAAAAACTAATCGGAGGTGAAAACAAGTCAAGTTAAATACTAAAAATAAACAAAAATGGCTGGGAATACAAATCATGTCTTAATAATTATCCTGAATGTTAATAGCCTAAACTCACCAATCAAAAGACATAGACTAGCAGATTGGATTGAAAAAAAAAAAAAAAGACCCAACAATCTGCTGCCTCCAAGAGACTCATCTCATAGGAAAAGACATGAAGATTAAAGGTTGAGAAAAATCATACCACTCACATGGACTGCGGAAGCAAGCAGGGATTTCTATCCTCTTATCAAATAAAGTACACTTCAAGCTAAAGTTAATCAAAAGGGGATAAAGAAGGACACTACATACTGCTCAATGGAATCATATACCAACAAGACGTAACAATCACAAATAGGTATGCCCCAAACAATGGAGCATCTCTGTTCATCAAACAAACTCTTCTCAAGTTCAAGAGTCAAATTGACCACAACACAATAATTTCGGGTGACTTTAACACACCTCTTTCAACACTGGATAGATCTTCCAAACAAAAGCTGAACAAAGAAACTATAGAATTCAATAAAGCAATCAAAAACTTAGACTTAACTGACATATATAGAATATTTCATCTTTCAACAGCGAATACACTTTCTTCTCAACAGCACATGTATCCTTCTCTAATAGAGACCATAGATCCATAGATTAGGCCCACAAACCAACTCTTAGCAAATATAAAAAAGTAGAGATACTACCTTGCATTCTATCAGATTATAATGGAACGAAATTAAAAATCAACGATAAAATAAGAAATAAAAGCTACTCCAACAACTGGAGACTAAATAATACACTACTTAATGAACAATAGGTTGCAGAAGACATCAAAAATGAGGTAAAAGATTAAAAAATTCTTAGAGGTGAATGAGAACACAGATACAACATATTGAAATCTCTGGGACACTATGAAGGCAGTTCTAAGGGGAAAGTTCATTGCATGGAGTTCATTCCTTCAAAGAAGAAAAAGTCAACAAATAAATGACTTAACATTACATCTCAAAACCATAGAAAAACAAATCAACACCAAAAGCAGTAGAAATCAGGAAATGATTAAAATCAGAGCTAAAATCAATGAAACTGAAATATTAACAATTGAAAAAATTGACAAAACAAAAAGTTGGTTCTTTGAAAAAATAAATAAAATTGATAGACCCGTAGCCATGCTAATGAAGAGAAGGAGAGAGAAAACTCAAGTTACTAACATATGTGATGAAAAAAGGAAATATCACAACAAACACTACAGAAATGCAGAAGATAATTAGAAACTATTTTGAAAACTTGTACTCCAACAAAATAGAAAATATCAAAGGCATCACAAATTTCTAGAGTTATATGATTTGCCCAAATTGAATCAGAATGATATGCACAATTTAAGCAGATCAAATTCAGGCCATGAAACAGAAGACACCATCAGAAGCCTACCAACCAAGAAAAGCCCAGGACCAGATGGATACACAGCCAAGTTCTACAAGACCTTTAAAGAAGAACTAATAATAATATTGTTCAATTTATTTCAGGAAATAGAAAAAAAGGGAGCACTTCCAAACTCTTTCTGAAGCTAATAACACCCTGTTTCCAAACTAGGCAAAGACACATCAAAAAAAAGGAAAACTTCAGACCAATATTGCTAATGAACATAGATGCAAAAATTCTCAAAAAAATTCTAGCAAATAGAATACAAAATCATATCAAAAAGATAGTATACCAGGATCAAGTGAGATTCATTCCAGAGATGCAAGGTTAGTTCAACAATCAATAATTCATCACATCAATAGACTTAAAGATAAGAATCAGATGATCATCTCAATAGATGCAGAAAAAACATTAGACAAAATACAGCATCCTTTTCATGTTCAAAACATTAGAAAAACTAGGGATAATGGAAACATATCTCAACATCATAAAAGCTATCTATGCTAAGCCCTAGGCCAACATCATTCTAAATGGAGAAAAATTGAAAGCATTCCCTCTAAAAACTGGAGCAAGACAGGGATGCCCTCTTTCACCACTTCTAGTTAACATAGTTCTTGAAACACTGGCCAGAGCAATTAGAGAAACAAAAGAAGTTAATTAAAGGAATACAAATAGGTAAAGAAGAACTCAAATGAGCACTATTTGCCAACAATATAATTCTATACCTAGAAGACCCAAAAAATTCCACAAGAAAATTTCTAGAACTAGTAAATGAATTCAGCAAAGTAGCCGAATACAAAATCAACACCCATAAATCAATCACCTATACATTGCTGGTGAGACTGAAAATTAGTACAGCCAATATGGAAAGCAGTATGGAGAATCTATGGAAAACTGAAAATGGAACCATTTTACCCAGCTATCCCACTCCTTGGTCTATAATACCCAAAGGACTTAAAAACGACATACTAAAAAAGCCACATCAATGTTTATAGCAGCACCATTCACAATAGCTAAACTGTGGAAGTAATCTAGATGTCCTTCAGTAGTTGAATGGATAAAGAAAATGTGGTATACATACACAATGGAATATTATTCAGCATTAAAAGAGAATAAAATCATGGCATTTGCAGGTAAATGGATGGAGCTGGAGAATATAAGGCTAAATGAAATTAGCCAATCCCAGAAAACCAAATGTCAAATGATTTGTGAGTTAAGGATGCTGATTAACAATATGATGCAGGCAGTGGGAGATGAAAAGATTAAATGAAATCTAGAGAGGGCAAAAGGGGAGGGAGGGGAAAGGAGGGGACAAAGGGGTAGGAAAGATGGTGGAATGTGATGGTCATCGTTACCCTAAATAATGTATGAAGACACAAAGGATGTGACTATACTTTGTGTACAACTAGAGATATAAAAATTTGTGCTCTATGTGTGTAATATGAATTGTAATGCAAAAAAAAATAAATAACAAAAACCTGAAGCTTAATGAATGCAAACTTTAAAAATATTTAGGAATAAAGAGGATCTTAAGATTGAATAGTATGGCAAAAGAACCTATCCATATTAAACACTCAAGAAATAACATTGTTGAAGAAAGCTGGGGGGAGAATAAAGTTGCTTACTTGTGGCTCAGTGGTAGAATGCTTGCCTAGCATGTGTGAGGCACCAAGTTAGAGTCTCAGCACCACATATAAATAAATAAAATAAAGATCAATCTACAACTACAGAGAAAAAGATTTAAAAAAATACACATGTTGAAGAAGGGTGTTATAACTAGACTGATGTGGTGGTATACCTTTTCAGATATAAGTCTGTAAGTATTATGTTGCACAATTTTATTTAGTAAAAAATAGGTTCAAAATAATAATGATTAAAAATGTTACTGAGTGCTAGCAGGGATGTGGCTCAGTGGGTAAAGCACTTGTTAGCATGTATGAGGTTTAGTCCCCAGCACCACAAAAACAAAACAAAACAGTACTGAAATTTAAGCTTTCTCCTGAACAGAAGTATCCTAGAAAAATTTCAAATTATTACAAGTTAAGGTGCTCAAAAGTTTAACTTGGAAAAAAAGAACATATGAACTTTGAAAATATGAGTTTTTCTCCCCAAATTCTGCTACCTAAAGATATTCTAAATATAAATGATAATACAAAAGTGCCAAGTAATAGCTTTTTCAATATTTCAGATAAGGTTTTCTGTATTGATTTTTCAAAGTAAAGACTTTTAAAAAATGGATTTTTAAAACATAATTATTACTAGCATTAACAATAAAAGGAAATGTTAACATCAAAATAGTGACTTATATTTTATAAGGCACAGTGAGAGCAATTTCTCATGTAAGGCCTAATAAGAGTCATTTAATAAACCTAAGCTTTTTTTTTATTTTTAGCAAAGTGGTCATTTAGGGGGCTTGAATATTCTTTTGCCATCTACTGAACTCTCTTCTGTTTACCTATTTATCCTTTTCTCTGTCCCACCTCTCTCAAACTCTACATCACTTTGTACTTATGAACACTTCTGTGTTTTTCAAGCCTGTTTGGAGCATTTTCATACAGTATTCTGAAAACCGCTGTGGTTGAAAGGAACAAAATAAGCATAGTAGTCTTTGCTAAAAATATAAAATTTAAGAACTCAAAAATTTAGAACATTCAAAGAATTATTGAATAAAAATAAATGCTTTAGCCAGGTATGGTTGCCCACACCTGTAATCCCAGTGGCTCAGGAAACAGAGGCAGGAGGATCCCAATTTGAAGGCCAGCCTCAGCAACTTAGCAAGGCCCTAAGCAACTCAGTGAGACTCTGTCTCTAAATAAAAGACAAAAAAGGGCTGGGAATGTGGCTTAGTGGTTAAAAGTCTCTGTGTTCAATCCCTAGTAACAAAAGTGGGTGGCTTTAATAAAGACTGTGTTCTTTTTTCAATGACAATTAAGTTCTAGTCCAATCACAATTATAAAATGAAAAGGTATAAAGTATGTGGAAAAGCTTCCAAAGTCCCTGTGATTAAAATGAATTGACAAATTTAGACAGGTTTCATCTACAGGCATTTTTCACTTAGACATGAAGTCATGTGGGAACTGGCAGGAAAGTGACAGGGAAATTCATGTACAATAAATTATCTAAACTGCCAACTAAGAGTTTTAAGTTATCTAAGAATGTTGAGAATGAAAGAATCGTATAGTATTCTAAAGCAGAAAAGTGGCCCCAGAAATACATACACCATATAAATCTTAAAATTCTCTGTGGACTCTTTTTGTCCTTGATACTTTGTTAGTCTGAATATTTTAGATTTATGAATAAAATTTTTAGCTGTCATGAATTACTCATTTTCACTGGCAAACACTGTGTGAATCACTGTTAGGTCATTAACATATATTATCATATATAATGCCTGTGAGATAAATTGCAATAGATAAACAGACTCAGATTAAGGAATATGCTCAAAATTGCATAAATATCAAATTACAAAGTGAAGATTCAAAATCAATGATATTTCTTTCCAATTAGGCTGATGTGGGGGCACAAACCTGTAATCCCAGCTACATAGGAACCTAGGCAGCAGGATTCCAAGTTCAAGGGTAACCTTGGGTAACTAAGTGAAAATCTGCCTCAAAATTTAAAAAGAACAAAATAAAACAAAAATTTAACAGGCTAGGAATATGCCTCAGTGGTAGAGCTCTCCTGGATTCAAACCCCAGTACAGGAAAGAGGGATGTGGTTCAGTGGTAAAGTGGGTTAAATTCCCAGTACAGGGGTGGAGGTTGGGGGGAGACAGGAATAGAAAATATAGTAACAAGTATTTACATTCAGCTTTTTGTTCATCCATACCAGAAAGGTATTATTTATCACAAAAAAAAACTCACCAAGCCAAATCTACATTTCACTTTGGTACACTTTAAAATAAAAGTTAAAATACATATACTTTTCAAAGTTTCTTTCCAAGCATCCAGAATAAAAAAAAATTCAAAAAGTTTCTGTATCATTCTAATAAATTTAAATGTAAATCTACAAGTTATTTTTTTCTTCTCTCTCACACCAGAACTCAGTTTTCTTGAGCCTCCCCTTGGGTGAGGTTTCCCTTTCTTAACTTGTAACCAGCTCGTTTCTAGGCAAATACAGCATATCCCTGAAACACTACTCTCAAGTATTCTAAAACCATTTTTTAACCCTAAGTTTTTTATCAAAGCATCAAAAACATATGGGTCTAAACCCCTAATTTCTCTGACAAACCTGTTCTTCCCCCTAATATTTCTATTTCAAGCCATGAAGCTGTCATTCTCCCAACTGCTTAGGGATCATCTCTGACTTGCTCTCTCTTATCTTATCCCTGTCTAGCAAAGAAATCCTGCATATTCTAAACTCCATACTGATTTTTTAAAAAATAGGGTCTTTCTTCCTGTGTCTTTCATTCAGAACTCATCTAACTTAAAGCTAGTGGCATATCTTGTTTAGACATTGCAATATCCTTCTTACTGATCTCTCCAGAGAGGGCATCTTGAGTTACTATCCTATATAAAAATGACAAGTCATGCTATCCATTTTCATCATTATGTAACACTCTAAAAATTTTTAACAGCCCCCAACTATCTACAGAATTACTCAGTCTGAAATTCAATGACCTTGAAAATCTGTTCCCAATTTTTTTCATCCCCTTTCCCTGTATATATTAAGGAAACACTGCTCATATCCCAATTAGAAAACCATGTGCCTTGATCAGCGGTGATTTCATATAAAACTTTAATGGCTGTATTTGGTTCCATGGCATAAAATGCAAAACTTGTACAATTTATCTGACATTTAAAAATACCCCTGACAACATCATTTAAATCCATTCTGATATCCAAAACTAACTTGAGCTATTAATGGATACTAAGTAGCTTATTATGGGACAATAAAAACAAATAAGACAAAGAAACAATTCACTTTGATACTAAAGTGTAAATAAAATAATTTATTAATTATCATTCCCTCTTCTAGAGAGAGTAGTCATTAAGTCTTCAATACTGACATGCATAAATAACTTCCTTCTTGCCTTGCATGAATCTGATTTCCTAACTAGCATAAAAGGAATAACAAATAAATTATATTAGAAATAACAACTGGATTTCAACAAATAAATAATGTTCGTTCTAAGAAACTAAATTTCAGTATTTTCTCAAGAAACACATTTGAAAATATTAGCTGTATCACTACCTGATATCTGAACTCTTTTTCTCCCTTTGGGAATGGGGATTGAACCAGAGACCCTCTATCATTAAGCTTCTTCCTAGACCCCCCACCTTCTAAAAAACTTTGGACAGGACCTCACTAAGCTGCAGAGGCTGGCTTCAAACTTGTGATCATCCTGTCTCAGCCACCCAAGTAGATGGGATTACAGGCCTGTGCAACCACAACAGGCCTCATCTGATTTTAATGACAAGGCAGTGACCTTGTCTTATATTCAACATGATACAAAATACCAAAGTTACTTTTTTAATGTTAATATGCTACTTTTTCTTTTAAAGGGAAATATTACTAAAAAGTGAATATCCAATAAACACAAGGTATCTATGGCAACCTTATGTTTGTTAATGAAATCAAATCCTTTAAAAAAAAAAAGTTTGAAAATAAAAGCTGAGACTTTAGTGGTGGAATAAAAATTAAGCAATGAAAAACAATATTACTCTTTTTGTTATATATACATTAAAAATTTGGCAAGGAATACTTAGATTTTTTATTTAGGCTATTAACATCAAGTCTTATACCCTGTCTGCTGATCTTAATGAAAACTGTCTTTAGGGAGAAACTTTAAGAAGAAACTTCAGTAGAAAAAGACTCTACTAGAAATTATCTCTATGAAGTCCATTACCAATGCAACAATACAGGAGATTTCTAGAAAAGCCCAAAATGTTTTAAGTATCTTTTCCAAGAATGTTTATATTTATTCTTTGTTTTTAATTACCTTTGTCTAGTGTTCTACAAATGGCCCCTACTTTCGTATTTTGAAATTACTCCTTATGCTTATATATGTTGTTAGCTACTGGGGCCATGCCTTGTGTTGGAGAATGTTAATCTTTCTCTTAACACACTTAAAGTATGATAAATATTATAGACTTTGAAATTAAATTTTTATTTTCCACATCAAAAGAAGATTCTGCTTACCAACCTCTTGGGACCCCTTTTTTTCACCATTAACCCTTTGAAAAATACAAAGATTTTTCTCAGCAAAAGAAACAATAAGAGAGGTAAATAGGGAGCCTACATCCTGGGAACAAATCTTTACTCCTCACACTTCAGATAGAGCCCTAGTATCCAGAGTATACAAAGAACTCAAAAAATTAGACAATAAGAGAACAAAATAACCCAATCAACAAATGGGCCAAGGACCTGAACAGACACTTCTCAGAGGAGGACGTACAATCAATCAACAAGTACATGAAAAAATGCTCACCATCTCTAGCAGTCAGAGAAATGCAAATCAAAACCACCCTAAGATACCATCTCACTCCAGTAAGATTGGCAGCCATTATGAAGTCAAACAACAACAAGTGCTGGCGAGGATGTGGGGAAAAGGGTACACTTGTACATTGCTGGTGGGACTGCAAATTGGTGCAGCCAATTTGGAGAGCAGTATGGAGATTTCTTGGAAAGCTGGGAATGGAGCCACCATTTGACCCAGCTATTCCCCTTCTCGGTCTATTCCCTAAAGACCTAAAAAGAGCATGCTACAGGGACACTGCTACATCGATGTTCATAGCAGCACAATTCACAATAGCAAGACTGTGGAACCAACCTAGATGCCCTTCAATAGACGAATGGATAAAAAAAATGTGGCATTTATACACAATGGAGTATTACTCTGCATTAAAAAATGACAAAATCATAGAATTTGCAGGGAAATGGATGGCATTAGAGCAGATTATGCTAAGTGAAGCTAGCCAATCCCTAAAAAACAAATGCCAAATGTCTTCTTTGATATAAGGAGAGTAACTAAGAACAGAGTAGGGACGAAGAGCATGAGAAGAAGATTAACATTAAACAGGGATGAGAGGTGGGAGGGAAAGGGAGAGAGAAGGGAAATTGCATGGAAATGGAAGGAGACCCTCAGGGTTATACAAAAGTACATACAAGAGGAAGTGAGGGGAAAGGGAAAAATAATACAAGGGGGAGAAATGAATGACAGTAGAGGGGGTAGAGAGAGAAGAGGGGAGGGGAGGGGAGGGGGGATAGTAGAGGATAGGAAAGGCAGCAGAATACAACAGACACTAGTATGGCAATATGTAAATCAATGGATGTGTAACTGATGTGATTCTGCAATCTGTATACGGGGTAAAAATGGGAGTTCATAACCCACTTGAATCAAAGTGTGAAATATGATATATCAAGAACTATGTAATGTTTTGAACAACCAACAATAAAAATTTTAAAAAAAGAAAAAAAATCTAAGAAAATGTATACAGAGAAAATTATATATATTGAAAAAGTAACCAACAGACCAAAAATACAGCAAGTAAAATAAAACATAAAAGAAGAAATGTATCACCTTTGACAACAAACATAAATAAATTTGCTCATGTGACATGTAAAAAAAAAAAAAAAAAGAAAAATACAAATTCTATTCTGAAAGGAATACTCTTTCCACTTCAGAAAGCCAGGGAATACTGAGAATTACAAAGGACCTGAGAGATATACAGGAAACTCGGGTAAATATACATTAAAACAAAGAAAACAGCATTTTTCAAACAAAAGACTCCCAAACTCTCTGGAGAAGAAACAATTTCAATTTTACATCTACTGCTTAGAAGTTGTATGACACGAGCAAGTTGCTTAATCATTCTGGTCTTCAGTTTCCAAATCTATAAATGAAGACAGCATCTTCTCTGTACGTATGCGGAAACAGTATATAAACTATTTTTTTTAAGCTGCCATTCTGTCAAAACCTACATAGAAAAAAAGGTTAACTATAATTTTATTTAAATTTCCTTAAGGATATTTCCTAAATCAAGGAATCTTTACAAAAACCATTTGTGGGTAAGAAAGTTTTGGTCTTTTAAGAAACATCTTCTATACTGTATATAATGAAATTTCCAGATTAATTTTTAAAAATATGAAATTTTATTTTTGCAAAAGCCTCTAAGTGACCTACACACTACCTTCACTTTCTAAAGACTGTTTTGAATATATCAACTTTGTCTAATTGTTTCAAGTCTTTACTGGCTGCAAATATCAATCTAACATGTTATATAAAACAAAGTGAAGGTCTTTTCCACCAAAAAATTTAGAAGGCTTTAAATATTTCAATATATATGTTTTAGAATGTAGCTTATAAATTTTAAACCAAGTAGATGACCTAACATTTTGTGTATCTGAGGGCTTTTAAAAAAATATTTAATTTTGGTTCTACACTTTAACAACTCCTTGCTACTTCTTATCAACCTTTATTTTAGTAACTAATTGCTTTGATTCTCTGCATTCTGCTATACTGCAAAAAGGAAAAGCAGACAAACTTTTAGATTAAACACACCCTGAATAGTAAGCATGATTTTAAGAGTACTATTCTGACATTTATTACCTAACACCAAATTCTTAGCTCGATTACAAGCAAAGTCAGTAAAATTTACTAATAAATAAATGCTATTTACTTAATTCTTTTCTAATTGACACACATATTTCAGTGGACCTTAATTATCTTTTCATTGAAAACTCAAAATCAGTTTCATTCTCAGTGCTTCAACTATAAATAATGCCTTTTAAATTTCATATACATACAACACAGAATTTCATAGCAACTTATGTAGCAAAATATAAATTCATGATGGATGTGATGAGTTCTTTTCATAACTTAAAGGACTAAAAATAGATATTTAAAAAATAATTGTTACATGTTATTCAACAGTAGAATATATGAAACTGAAATCCAAAAAAATTAATGAAAGCTTTTAATTGAATTGATATAACAAATAAGATAAAGTCAAACTGAGTTAAACTTTTCTAAATTAAAAGCTATACAGAAATAACAGGTTACTTTGAAACCCGAAAAAAAACCTGTCTTATATGCTATAATGTTATTAATATTATTGTATTTTATAATATGTATTATCAAATAATATAAATAAAATCTTTATCAGACTGGCTCAAACACAGTAGATACTTACTAACTCCTACTTCCTTTCCTGCAAAATCACTACACCAATGGAGTAATGGCAGCACTGGAGAAAGAATATGTATAGTTATTGATAAAAGACTTTTCTGAAGATCCTGAAAAGAAACTGGAAAATAGGAATCTAAACTTCTCTTAGTTCAGCTACAGAAGAGAACACAAAATGTAAATGAATGAGAAAAGAGCACCTGCACAACATTTTCCAAATTAAAAAGCATTATAAATAACAAAAAGAGGGACTGAGAGTTCAATAAATGTTAATCCGCATGGGAGATTTAACAATAACTCTTCACATTTAGTTCCCCAGATGGTATTTGTAAACTCATATATCTCATTCATGTAAGCACCAAGTAAATACTAGTTTGCTGAGTCATACATATATGCTCTAATGTTAGTAGAAAGTCAGAATGTCTGGTTAGCTAAATGACAGTTTCCATCATATGATTAATTAGGTCTAAGTGGGACCTCTACTTCCTTTATTTTATGCAATCATAAATTATATTGGTTTATCCTGTTTTGATAACTCTTATAATTGAAGTTCTCACGGGAAATTTTATGGAAATTTTAAAACATACCCATAAAATATTACTGAGGTGGCAAAAGTGATAGCCTCAGTGAACTGGTCATGAGAATTGAACAGTACTTTATACAAGATCTGTCTATAAGGAGATTAACTGCCAAATTTAAAACCATTAGAATAATGGGGTGGAAAAAGATACTTCATGTACATATGTACATAACATAAATATAATTATAGGCATATGGGTCTGTGTACATGTGTATATAGATAGATGTATGTTAGTGTTTCTCAAATCTCATTCTTGGACTGTTTGGATTACAAAGATATTGAAAGTATATTTAAAATACCGACTCTTTAATTCCACCAGAAGACATTATCTAAAAAAATCTCTTAGGAATCTAGAATTTCACATTCTGCAAAGAATTCTCACACACTTTGATAAGAAAAACTGAATCTCCATTTAAGGAGAGTTTAGATTTTATAGGCACCACCATGACATAGAAGATTCATTCAACTGAAAAACCGAACAGCAATCCAATATATACCTGCTTTTTTTTTTTTTAACAAAAAAGAGGCTAGAGGATACACAAAGAAGAGTGAAGAAATATGAGCAATAGTATTGACTTTCCATATTTTCTTTCACATTGAGCTTCAGATGAAGGTATTAGGGTCCTTCCACTGGGAAAAAAGATATATTAGCTGCAAAAGTCCTAACTCACTGTCCCAGGGAGACACAACAGAGGATATATTGATGGAATCACTTTTGTTTCTTCTAAATAGAAAGCAACAAGAATCTAGGTGCTTTTTATTTCTTTCATAATTTGGTATTAACTTCAAAAGTCACACTCCCATTAACAGAGCCAAGTTGCAGATTTTTTTAAAAAAGGTAAATCATACTGGTAAATAACCTTTATTATCTTTGCCTATAAAATTCTATAATGTTGTTCCTCCTCCAGCTTTTGAAGGGAATGAAGATTTCTTATAAAATGCATTACTTTTTTCCAAAATTAACAAGTAAGTTTTCTGGAAAATTTGAAGTTAAGGACTAAGATGGAAAAAACAGCAAAAAATTTGTGGTACACTTCTTAAATACTGGGTGTTTTACTCATCAAGGAAATAAGACTGGCCTGACTTGAGGGGATGGGAATGATCAGACTGTACCCAGTCTATAAGTAGAAGCAGCTATGAAGCTCAGATTTCCATTCTAAAATCAGGCCTATGTTGTCAAGCAATCCAAAGTTTCAAGAGAAGCTAGAAATCCTAAGTTTTAATGGTAAAATGCTCTGGTTTTTAAATGTTGGCAACTAAATACATATCATTTTTTAAAAATCAGTGCAAATGAAATTAAAGATGTTTCTATATCACATCTTCAAGTCAACAGTTTATAAGCTTTACACTGATACTTACTTCCCTCAAATCAACTCAATAAACAGACGCTGAATCCTATGAAAGACAATATGGGTTTTTTTAATATTTATTTTTTAGTTTTAGATGGACACAATATCTTTATTTGTTTTTATGTGGTACTGAGAATCGAACCCAGTGCCTCACGTATGCTATGGTGAGCGTGCTACCACTTGAGCCACATCCCCAGCCCAACAATATGTTTTTATATAGACATGAAGATACAAATGCTTGAAGAATTTCAGGCTGATCTGATTCCTCTTTTCAAAACCCCATCTCACTTTTGCACATCAACATTACCAGTTTCCATAAAGTTTTCAAATCACTTCTTATGTATCTATATCAGAAAAAAACTTTATACTTTTATTCATCTTTGGGTCCTAGACAGGAGCTTCATCTAGTGTCATTCAAGAAAGGCTTTTTGAATAAATAAATATAAAAATGAATAAATAAAATAAAAATACCTAATAATTTACTAAATCAGAAACCAGATGAAACAATATACAGCAAACTGAAAACTAATCGATAGCCTTAGTACCCTTTTGCTTTTAAAACAATTTTTAAAAGAAAACTTTAATGTACTAAGAACACCTGAGAGCCATTTACATATATAATTTGAGACTGCATGCTAACACCTTAGTCAGACAGGGATTCCTTCATAAGAGCAAATCAACAGCAGAATATTTTGAGATATATGGCTACTGCATCTGGAAACATACCACAGCGCTGAAAACTCTGGTTTCTGAATAGTAAATCATAAAGCCTTATCCACATAGAAGAGTTTTCTGCGGTGTTTAAGTCACATCCAACCATCACCAAGTGACATCACAACATAATCTATAGCTTAAAACAACAACAATTTTTTTAAACTTATCAAGAGCCCAACCTAGCAGGTTCAATCTCAGAGAAAAAGAATAATAGGAGACTACCACAGGTATCCAAACAAGCAATTTATTTTTGAATTAAGCAGCTTAAATCTGGAATGATCTACTTCATTTTATTACAAATAAATTGCCATTTGTAATGTACTTTTTATTTTCATCAATATCTGAAAGAATAATTCTTAGATCACAGTAAAATAAACATGCTATGACCAAAAGAAAAAAAAAAAAGGACTCTGAGAATGAAGGAAAAAAAATCAGAAACTGTACTCATTGACCCAAATCAACTCAGGTTAAGAAAATCGATTAAAATAATATACATAGGCAATTTAGATGGAGTATGCACACTCTACATTGCCTCTTCAACTGAAGACAAAGAATATCACAAAATACATGTGATATCTTTAAATTCGGAAAGTAAACGGTAGCAAGAAGACTGCAGAACGAAGTTCTTCAAAAGACTAGGCATGAACCACCATATGACCCAGATATACCACTCTACAGAATTTATCCTAAAGGAGTAAAGTCATCTAGCACAGTATTAAATGGTACATGCATACCCACGTTTACAGTAGCACAATTCACAACAGTCAAACTCTGGAACTAGGCCACGTAGACATCTAGATCAACAGATGATCTTAGATGAATCGGAAAAAGATGTAGTATATATGTATACATATATAGAAGAGTTGTATTCAACCATAAAGTACAATAAAACTATGTCTTTTGCAAGAAAATGGAAGGAACATCATGTTACACAAAATAAGCCAAACACAAAACAAAGGTCATTATGTTTTCTTACATATGGAAACTGAGAGGAAATGGGATCTCATGAAAACAGAAGGGAGACCAGCAGAGCAGAGAATGGATATCAGGGAGAAGGAGAAGGGGAGGGGAAAAGGAGGTATAGTGGAATTAAACAGGCCATATGAGCATATCACGATGAAGTATACTTGTATGTATAATTCTATTTCACCAATTTAAAAAAAAAAAACACAGTAAGATGAGAAGAACACATACTTAGCATGTCCAAAGCCCTGAGTTAAATCCAAGCACAAAAAAAAAATATGTGACTTTACAGTGTAGAAACTCTGCGTCACCACCTTAAATAAGTTACCAAAGCTAATATCACAAATACGTCATATCAATAACATGAACTCCTTCAATAGGTATACTAAGAAGGATCTGTCACTTCTGTGGTAACCTTACCAAAAATTCATAACCTCATTCTAATTATAAGAAAACACTGCAACAACAGAAAGATAAAAGCATTCTATAAAATAAATAACCAGTAGTTTGCAAAAATACTAAAGATATGAAAAAAACGGAATACTAATAAACTATCATAGGAAGTCATAAAGACATAATATGTAAATGTACCATGGTATCCTGGATTGGGTCTTAGAACATAAAATGGGACATAGAGCAGATGGAAAATGAATGAAATTCAAGTAATATGGATAGATAGTATTATAATTATGTTATATCCTGGTTTCATCATCATACTATAATCAGAAAAGATGCTAACATTAAAGAAAACTGAAGCATATCTGGGCATTCTTAGTACAAATTATAAAATTTTTTATAACAAAATTCAAAATAAAAAAATATTATAATAATTCTAAAAGAAAAAAGTGTAGTGATAAAATGATAGAAACTAGATCATTGGTGGAATTTTTTGGATTTTCTAAATATAGAATCATGTTGTCAGCAAATAGTAATCGTTGGAGTTCTTCATTTCCTATTCATATCCTTTTAATTTCTATTGTCTGTCTGATTGCTCTGGCTAGAGTTCAAAGGGAAATGTTAAATAAAAATGGTAAAAGAGAGCATCCTTATCTAGTTCCAGTTCTTAGAGAAATTTTTCTCCATTTAGAATAATGCTGGCATTGGGTTTACCATAGATAGCTTTTACTGTGTTGAGGCATATTCCTACTATCCCTAGTTTTTCTAGTGTTTTAACATGAAAGGGGTACTGTATTTTGTCAAATGCTTTTTCTGCATCTATTGAGATGATCATAAGATTCTTGTCTTTAAGTCTATTGATGTGATGAATTACATTTATTGATTTCCATATATTGAGCCAATCTTGAAACCCTGGGATGAGTCCCATTGATCATGGTGCACTATCTTTTTAATATGTTTTTGGTATGCAATTTGCCAGAATTTTATTGAGAATTTCTGCATCTATATTCATCAGGGATATTGGTCTCAAGTTTTCTTTCCTTGGAGTGTCTTTGTTTGGTTTTGTTATCCAGGTGATATACTAGCTTCATAAAATAAGTTTGGAAGGGCTCCCTCCTTTTCTGTTTCATGGAATAATTTGGGAAATATTGGTGCTAATTTTTCTTTGAAGGTCTTGTAAAACTTGGCTGAGAATCCATCAGACTTTTCTGTGCTGGTATGTATGCATGTGATGGTTTCTTCTGTTTCATTGCTTAAAATTGATCTGTTTAAATTGTATATGTCCTCTTCATTCAGTTTGGGTAGTTCATATGTCTCTAGAAATTTGTCGATGCCTTTGAGATTTTCTATTTTACTGGAGTATAAATTTTCAAAATAGATTGTAATTATTTTCTGTATTTTAAAAGTGTCTATCATGATATTTCCTTTTTCATCACAAATTTTAGTAATTTGAGTTTTCTCTCTCCTCTTTGTTAGTGTGGCTAAAGGATTATCAATATTATTTATTTTTTTAAAGAACAAACTTTTTGTTTTGTCAATTTTCGAATTTTTTTCTTTTGTTTCAATTTCATTGATTTCAGCTCTTTTTTTAATTAGTTCTTGTCTCCTACTGCTATTGGCATTGATTTCTTCCTTTTCTAGGGCTTAGAGATATAATGTTAGGTCATTTATTTATTCATTGACTTTCTATTCTTTTATTGAATGAGCTCAATGCAATGAACTTTCCTCTCAGCACTGCCTTCAGAGTGTCCTAGAGATTTTGATATGTTGTATCACTGTTCTCATTTACCTGTATTAAGTATTTTTTTCTATATTTAGAAGATCCAAAAAATTCCACCAGAAAACTTCTAGAGCTAAACTTATATCCTGCTACTTCATGTAGAGGACATAAAATTAACACCCATAAATCAAATGTGTTCCTATATATCAGTGATGAATACACTTAAAGAGAAATTAGGAAAACTACCCCATTCACAATAGCCTTAAAAAAAAATAAAATAAAATACTTGGGAATCGACCTAACCAAAGAAGTGAAAGACCTCTACAGTGAAAAATACAGAACACTAAAGAAAGAAATTGAAGACGACCTTAGAAGATGCAAAGATCTCCCTCGGTCTTGGATAGGCAGAAGTAACATTGTCAAAATGCCATGCTACCAAAAGCATGATACAGATTTAATGCAATTTCTATTCAAATCCAAATGACATTCTTCATAGAAATAGAAAAAGCAATCATGAAATTCATGGTTTCATGTTATTCAAAAATAACAGACCCAGAATAGCCAGAGCAATTTTCACCAAGAAGAGTGAAGCAGGAGGCACAATATCAGACCTTAAATTATACTATAGAACCATAGTCACAAAAACAGCATGGTACTAGCACCAAAGAGATACACAGAACAATGGTATAGAAAGAATAGAAGACACAGAGACAAACCTACATCAACACAGTTATCTCATGGTAGTGTCAAAACATGCAATGGAGAAAAAATAGCATCTTCAACAAATGGTTCTGGCAAAACTGGAAATAAATATGTAGCAAAATGAAATTAAATCCCTGTCTCTCACCCTGCACAAAAATCAACTCAAAGTGGATCAAGAACTTAGGAACCAAAACACAAACTATGCACCTACGAGAAGAAAAAGTAGGCCCAAATCTCCACCATGTCAGCTTAGGAACCAAATTCCTCAATAAGAGTCCAAAAGCATAAGAAGTAAAATCAAGAATCAATAAATGGGATGGAATCAAATTTAAAAGCTTCTTCATAGTTGGAAACAATCAAAAACATGAAGACAGAGACTATAGAATGGGAAAAAATCTTTATCACACATACGAGCATTAATCTGGATATATAGAGAACTCAAAAAATTTAAAACCAAACAACAACAACCCCCTGCCAAAAAAAGAAAACTCATCAATTAATGGACAAAGGACTAAATATATACTTCCCAGAAGAAGAAATACAATTGGTCAACAACCATATGAAAAAATATTCATCATCTGTAACAATTAGAGAAATGCAAATCAGAAATATACTTAACTTTGTCTCATCCAGTCAGAATGGCAAATACTAAGAATACAAACAACAGTAAATGTTGGATATAGGGTAAACGGGTACATTTTTACATTGCTGGTGGTACTACAAATTGGTGCAACCTTATGGAAAGTGGTACAGTGATTCCTCAGAAAACTTGGAATGGAACCACCATTTGACCCAGTTACATTTCTTCAATTTATACCCAAAGGACTTAAAATTAGCATACTACAGTGATGTACCCACATCAATGTTTACAGAAGCTCAATTCACAATGGCTAAACTATGGTACCAAACTAGGTGCCTACAACAGATGAATGATTAAAAAAATTGTGGAATATATACAATGGACTAATACCAGTCATAAAGAAGAATGAAATTATGGCATTTGCCAGTAAATGGATGGAACTAGAGAATATTATGCTAATTGAAATAAGTCAATCCCAAAGAATAAATGTTTTCTCTGATATGACGATGCTAATTCACAACTGTGGGGGGGTGGGGAGGGGTACAATATAGGTACTTAGGATTAGAAGGGGGAGCTAATGAAGAGGAGGGGTCATGGGGGAAAAATGATAGTAGAATGAAATGGACATTATTACCCTATATGCATATATGATTACCAGACCTGTATAATTCTACATCATGTACAACAAGAAAAATAAGTTATACTCCATTTATGTATGATGTGTCAAAATGTGTCTTGTAGAACTAATCAGAATAAAAAACATTTAAAGAGAAGCCCATTCAATAACTATTCCTAGAAATTTAAAGGAAAAAAATTAGATCATTGGGGGCTAAGTACCAGAAGTTGGGATGAAAAACCTAACTGCACAGGGAAACAAGGGATTGTTTTTAGGTGGTGGAAAATTTCTGTATTATGATTGTTCTGGTAGTTAATGACAATAACACATAGTCAAAACTCATCAAATTATACACTTAAACTAGTAAATACAATAAAATTATATCTCAATAAAAATGAGAAAAAAATTACTGATTTAAAAAGAAAAAATTTTTAAACTTTTTTATTTGGGTTGCAATCCCAACATAAGCAGCATTTAGAGAAGACATACCAAATAGATTATAAATGCATACCAAATAAAGTTATATATGTTCTTACCAGATTAATTAACTGAGTGTGCACCACATCTTCTACCAAAACTGCTGTTTCATAAAGAGGCCTCCTAGCATCACCTAAAGAAAACCTGCAAAAGAAAAAGAAATATAAACATACTAATATTAAGAAGAACTGTAAATGAAGAATGGCAAAAAGTGAAATATATGTATTTTAAGAATCAGTTAAATAAAGAGAATACAAATTCTTGCCCCAAATGATCAAAGGATACAAAAGTTTTTATTGAGAAAGTTAATGTTTCCTACACAAAGTGTCATTTCCAAAGAAGAGTGCAGTATTATCTACACTATTTCTTGATTTGTATAGTATGTTAAAATGGCTTTTACTGTGTCAAAATGCAAGCTAATAAACAACTACTTCAGAAAAGAGGCAACCAAAAGTTCATATCACACCCAAATCATCAATACCCAAGTACAATAGCCACATAAAAAGTTTTTAAAACATGTGATATAAGAAAAACTGAAAATTGCTATGAAAATGACATCAATAATGGTTTACAATTACAAACAGGATTACAAATTGGTCTTAAAAGACTTCTTACTTTCATACAGTAGACAAGATGTGCAGAGACTGCCTCCAGGTAAAAATCATTTCAAATGCAAAATCATGAATTAAAATCTTTGATTCAAAGCATGTTTTAAGTAGCAGTAGAAAAGACAAAACAGAAGTCAGGTAAGATGACAAAGTATAGTTTCAAAGAATAAGTACTCTAGACCCAAATTGAATAAGACTCCTTTGACAGCAAACCACAGCCTGAATTGAACTAGCATGGTATTCAATATATAGAAAAGAAAGTAGTCCCTCCAAGTAAGGTAAGAGGTATAGTTAACGAACCTAGTATAAAGTTGAAAAGATAACAGCCAGTTATGGTAAGTAACATTTTTAGTGCGTGAACTAGGCAACCATCCATTTTAATGATGTACTTAAACTGGAGCAGGGCACAGTGGCACAAGCCTATAATCCCATCAACCCAAGAGGATTAGAAAGGAGAATAATAACTTCAAGGCCAGCCTCAGGAATTCAGTGAGATCCTGTCTCAAAAAAAATTTAAAAAGACCAGAGATGTAGCTAAATGGTAGAGGGGTCCTGGGTTCAATTCCCCTCACAAAACAAAATGTACTTTACCTATAGAGGCTCTGCATTAAAGAAATAAAAATCTTCCCTAAGAATTGTTAACCATAAATTCAACTTTCATAATATCAGAATACTTGATACCCATTATAGACTAATAAAGCAAAAAAAATTAGTTTAAAGTGATTTTATTGATAGCACTCATAGATACCTGGCAGCATCCCTTGAAGAACATATTTAAACAAACACCTGAAAGCATTCCCATTGAGGACATATCAAGGATCATTACTTCAAACTTATGATTTACAACATACACTAGGAAATAAATCATCATGAATGAAAGTGAGCAGAAGCAACAAATGGCAGAATCAGACCCATAAAGCTAAACATGCCTGAAAAATTAAATAATAAATTAACTATATAACTCATGTTTAAAAAATGAAAAGAACACATAGGAACAAATACAACACATTGGTTAGTTATATTTTTAAAAGCATCAAGGAGAAATATAAATAAAAAATATGATAATAGCATTTTAAAAATTAATGGGAGAGGTGCTTGGGGTTGTGGCTCAGTGGCAGAAGACTTGCCTAGCATGTGTGAGGCACTAAGTTCGATTCTTAGAACCACATAAAAGTTAATAAACAAAATAAAGATATTGTGTCCAGTTACATCACAATACCAGACCTTAAATATACTACAGAGCTATGGTTACAAAAACAGCATGGTATCGACACAAAAACAAACTTGTAGACCAATGGTAAAGAATAGAAGACACAGAGACAAACCCACGTAAATATAGTTACATCAGACTAGACAAAGGTGCCAAAAACATTCACTGGAGAAAAGATAGTTTAATCATCCTTTTTAAAAATAGGCTGGATGTGAAGAAATTGAAAATCTTCCACATTGCTGATGTGATATAAAATTGTGTGGCAGCTCTGGGAAAAAAGTAGGGGGAAACTTAAAAATATTAAACACAGAATTTGTATATGACCCAGCAATTCCACTCCTATGTGACACAGGAAAACAGAACAGAGTTTCAAAAGCTACTTGCACAACAGTGTTCATATTATTCACAAAAGCAAAGATGTGGAAACAACTGAAGTGTCCATATATGTATGACTGGATGAACAAAACATAGTACATATATTTCCTGGAAAATTATTTCAGCCGTGAAAACAAAGATCTGGAACATAACGATGCATAAGTCAAACTTGAAAATACTATGTTAAGTGAAAAAAATCAGATGCAAAAGGGCACGTATTGGATAATCTTTTTTATATAAGATATACAGAATGGGAAAATTCATAGAAACAGGAAATAAAATGGAGGAAAGCAGAGAAATGAAGAGTTATTGCTTAATGAGAACAGAATTTCTGGTTTAGGATGATGAAAATTTCTGGCAAAGGACAGTGGAGATAGGTGCATGACACTATGAATACACGTGATGTTATGAACTGTTTACTTAGAAAGAGTTAAAAGGGTAAATTTTATGTCATGTATATTTTACTACAATGTTTAAAGGATAAGAACTTAATGAATTTAAGAGCAGAGTTCATGAAGCTAAAAAAAAATTGTGTTCTCTTGGACTTTGCAGACTTTAGATCTATAAGCAAATAAATTTTCAATTGCTTGAAAAAAAAATTGTGTTCAACAACATATCTGAGAAAATCAACCATAACAAACCATGGATAATAAGAGACTATCATGACCAAAGCTATGCCAAAAATTTGGATACTGTAGTGAAAGGGATAAATTTCTAGGAAATATAAATAACCAAAACCAAACCAACAAGGAAGAAACAGAATACTTGATTAGTCCTATAAATTTAAAGAAAGTCTATCAGTAAATAAAATAAACATTTCCTCGCTTGTTATGTTTTACCCAATTTGCAAAACTAGGTCATTCTAACTTTACACAACTCTTTCAGAGAATGGAAACACTATCAAACTCACTTTTTGAGGCTAGTGTACCCTTGGTATCAAAATCAAAAAAAGAGCGGGCTGGGGATATAGCTCAGTTGGCAAAGTGCTTGCCTTGCATGCACAAGGTCCTGGGTTTAATCCCCAGGACCACACACCAAAAAAAAAAAAAAAAAAGATTATTAAAAAAAGGAAGATTATAATTTCAGTCATCTACATAAATTTAAAAATAGTAAACTGAATATTGTAATGTATTAAAACGAAAAGGATAATATATCATGACCAAGTAAATATTATCCTAGTGATGATTAATTTTATGTGTCAAACTGACTAGGTCACAGGATGCCCAGATGTTTGGTTAAATGTTATTCTCAGTTTTATTTATTTATTTGTTTGTTAGTTTTAATTAGTTATACATGATAGTAGAATGCATTTATGCACTTTGATATAGCATGCATAGATGGGATATAATTTCTTATTTTTCTGGGTGTACAGAGTTATTGCTTAATGAATCATATTGGTCATGTCATCACATATATACATATAGTAATAATGTCTGTTTAATTCTACTATCTTTCCTATCCAAACATCACCTCCCCTCCCCTCCCATTACTTCCCTCTACCTAATCTAAGGTAACACTATTCTTCCCTAACCCCTGCTCCCTAGGCCTTACTGTGCATTAGCATTTGCATATTAGAGAGAACATTCGGCCTTTGGTTTTGTGGGATTAGCTTATTTTGTTCAGTGTGATATTCTCCAACTCCAAACATTTACTGGCAAATTCCATAATTTTACTCTTCTTTAAAGTTGAGTAATATTCCATTGAGTATATATACCACATTTTCTTTATCCATTCATCTATTGTGGGACACCTAGGTTGGTTCCATAGTCTAGCTATTGTGAATTGAGATTCTATAAACATTGATGTGGCTGACTCACTATAGTATGCTGATTTTTAAGTCCTTTGGATATAAACCAAGGAGTGGGATACTGAGTCTTATGGTGGTTCCATTCCTGATTTTCAGAGAAATCTCCATATTGCTTTCCATAGTGGTTGCACCACTTCGCAGTCCCACCAGCAATGTATGAGTATACCTTTTTCACCACATCCCTGCCAACATTTATTGTTGCCTGTATTCTTGATGATTGCCATTCTGACAGGATTTAGATGAAATATTAGAGTAGTTTTGATTTGCATTTCTCTAATTGCTAGACATGTTGAACACTTTTTTCATATATTTATTGATCAGTTGTATTTCTTCTTCTGTGAAGTGTCTGTTCAGTTCCTTAGCCCATTTATTGATTGGGTTATTCATTTTTTTGGTGGTAAGTTTCTTGAGTTTGCTATATATCCTAGAGATTAATGCTTTATCAGAGGTGGGTGTAGTAAAGAATTTTTCCCAATCTGTAGCCTCTCTCCTCACATTATTGTTTTATTTGATGAGAGGAAGCTTTTTAATTTGAATCCATCCCATTTATTGATTCTTGATTTTACTTCTCGCACTTTAGGAGTCCTGTTAAGAAAGTCAGATCCTAGGCTGACGTCGTGAAATTGGGGCCTATTTTTTCTTCTATTAGGCACAGGGTCTCTAGTCTTTGATTCACTTTGAGTTAATTTTTGTGTAGGGTGAGAGATAGGGGTTTAATTTCATTTTCTACATATGGATTTCCAGTTTTGCCAGCACCATTTGTTGAATAGACTATTGTTTATCCAGTGAATGTTTTTGGCACCTTTGTCTAGTATGACATAACCATATTTTTTGTGGATTTGTCTCTGTGTCCTTTATTTTATGCCATTGGTCTTCAAGTCTATTTTGGTGCCAACAGCATGCTGTTTTTGTTACTATAGCTCTGTAGTATAGGTCTGGTATTGTGATATATCCTGCTTCGCTTTTCTTGCTAAGGATTGCTTTAGCTATTCTGGGACTCTTATTTTTCCAAATAAATTTCATGGTTGCTTTTTCTATTTCTGTGAAGAATGTCATTGGGATTTTAATACGAATTGCATTCAATCTGTATAATAATGCTTTTGGTAGTATGGCAATTTTGACAGTATTAATTTTGCCTATCCAGGAGCATGGGAGATCTTTCCATCTTCTGAGGTTTTCTTCAATTTCTTTCTTTAGTGTTCTATAGTTTTCACAGTAGAGTTCCTTCACCTCTTTTGTTAGATTGATTCCCAGGTATTTTACTTTTTTGAAGCTATTGTAAATGGAATAGTTCTCCTAATTTCTCTTTCAGTGGATTCATCACTGATGTATAGGAATGCATTTCATTTATGGGTATTGATTTTTTATATTCTGCTATTTTGCTAAACTCATTTATCGGTTCTAGAAGTTTTCTGCTAGAGTTTTTTGGTTCTTCTAGTATAGAATCATGTCATCAGCAAACACTGATAATTTGAGTTCTTCTTTACCTATTTGTATCCCTTTAATTTCTTTCTTTTGTCTAATCACTCTGGCTAGAGTTTCAAGAATCATGTTGAATAGAAGTGGAGAAAGAGGACATCCTTGCCTTGTTCAAGTTTTTAGCGGGAATGCTTTTAATTTTTCTCCATTTAGAATGATGCTTGGATTTATCATATAAAGTTTTTACAATGGTGAGGTTATGTTCCTATCCCTAGTTTTTCTAGTGTTTTGAACATGTACTGTATTTTTTCAAATGCTTTTTCCTGCATCTTTTGAGAAAACGCCATAAAAAGCCTGACAAGCAAGAAAAGCCTAGGACTAGATGGTTAAATGTTATTTTATGTATATTTGTGAGAGTGTTTCTTAATGAGACTAGCATTTAAATCTGTAGACTATTTCAACCAAAGTGCTCTTCCCTTTGAGAACTGGCCTCCCCGAATCTTCTGAAGACCTGAATAAAACAAAAGAATGACTAAATGAAAATTCACTCTGTCTTCCTAATTTTCTCCAAGCAGGGATACTGGTTTTGTCTTGAGATTCAGGCTTGAAATAAAATCGGAACTTACATGTTCAACTGTACTGCTTTTCAGGTCTTTGGAATAGGACTTGAACGACATACCACAGGTCCTTTTGAGTTGCCAGTGTGCTGACAGCAAATCTTGGGACTTTTCACCTAAGAGATTCAGACGAAGGATACCTTAAAGTAAGCGGTGTGTGTGTGTGTGTGTGTTGGGGGGTGCCTCGGTTCTCTGGAGAAACCTAATAGGAGAGCAGGAGCTTAACATTAAATATATCTATTAATATAACTACACTCTTTAAAACGCGAAAAAGAGGCCAGTTGTGGTGGCACATGAGTGTAATCCCAGTGACTCCGGAGGATAACCCAGGAAGATTTTGAGTTCTCAGCAATTTAGCGAGACTCTATCTCAAAATAAAACATCAAAAGGGCCGGGAATGGGCTGGGGTTGCAGCTCAGCGGTACAGCGCTTACCTAGCACATGTGAGGCCCTGGGTTTGATGCCCAGCACCACATAAAAATAAGTAAATAAAATAAAGGCATTGTGTTCAACTACAATTAAAAAATAAAATATTTTAAAAAGGATCAAACAACATAAAGCAAAACACAACAAGAAAAGAATAAAGATAAAAACTATTATGATCATCTCAATAGGTGTAAGAAAATCACTGAACAAAATTTACTAACCATGGGCTATGGTTATAGCTCAGTGGTAACAGCACTTGCCTACTACATGTGAGGCACTGGGTTTGATTCTCACCACCGCATATAAATAAATAAAGTATTTTGACTAAAGGTCCATTGACAACTAAAATTTTATATATATANATATTTATACACACACACACATATATATATATATATATATATATATATAAAACTTTCTATGAGAGACCAAAAAGTCAAAAATACTTTAAATTTTAAGTAGTGTAATTTTCAAAATACACTACTTTACTCCCATTATTTAAAGTTACTTGAAATATCACAAAGTACAACATTCTCAGCAACTAGAAAGGCCACACAGGAGGATCACAAGTTTGAGGCCAGCTTGGGCAACATAGCAAGATCCTATCTCAAAACCAAAAAAAGAGTAGGGGGCGGGGGCTGGTGGGTATCTCCATGGTAGAGCATACCCGAGTTCAATACCCAGTAGGGCAAGAAAACAAAACAAAACAACAACAACAAAGAAGTACAAAGCTACACAAATTAAATTCATACCTCCAATAAATAACAAAATATATAATTGTCAACTTTTAAAGTTATCTCATAAGGGCTTGACAAAACATTAAGTTTGTAGAAAAGTTAAGACTTTTCTACCAATTTTTTATTAGCACACATGACCTATCTAAATATCACATATCTAAATCTAAAATCAGATATATGACTTAATGAGTATATTAATTTTCAAGACTTGGTACTTGAGCTTTTCTCTATTTTTCTCACATTACTTTTACCACATCCCCACTTTCTACCCTCCTACACACAGACAAAACAAAATATTATTTGGCTAGTTTGGAAGAAATAAAAATGAAAAATCACTGTACATAGGCCAAGATACTTCCTTTTAACTCTGCAACATAAGTAGTATTTGTAAGTCAGTTAAAGAGAAAATCCAAATAATATAATATTTGTAAGCCACTGACAGTTAAGTAATTGATACTCATAGGACTCTATCTTTAACTGTTGGTCCCTTTGAAGATGGGCCTCGCATGTCACTGACATGTAGTCCCTATGAACAGAATCTAATAATTTCTTTCACATGTACTGCCAAATGCCTATAACAATACCCATACTGTCGGACCAGTATTGGGCCCTTATTTGTCATCCTTAGTTAGTTATTTCTGCCAACATGCTTCCCAAATATGGCACTAGTCTTTAAATTTCTATTTTGTTTTTATTGTTATTGTTTTTAATTTTTTTTTTTTTGGGGGGGGGGGACCAGGCATTGAATACATGGGCACTTAACCACTGAACCTCTGAGCAAACTTTCCTGAAAAGCCTGCCCCTCCTTGGTTTCCTGCAATAGTTTTATCACTGTAACAAACAACATTCCATTTTAGGAAGGACTGTGACTCTGGTAGCCATGATTACAATCAGTAATCCAAAATAACTCTTTTTAATAAAGGGATTGGTAAAGCCACTTCTGCTCTCACCCAAACAAGACTGATTTTATTCAATCCCAGAATCAATGGTTTCAGTGGGCACTAAGGTAGTTAGCCCTAAAATACATAATCGAAGTGTGAAATAAGATCCTTCTTATAGTGAAGCTCCACTACAGGAATATGTATACTAAACAAAACCATGGAAGATTGTTTCAAAAAGCCTACAGAATTTATGATCAACTCTTTCAATATTTTTGTGTTATGCATATGTCCAATACAGTCTAAAATTGTGAGAGATTCTTTAAACAAACATTTAATAAGAAAAAAAAATCTGTGAATAGAAAGTGGCCAGTAAAATGAAAAAATGACCTTTTATAGAGACATTTCTAAAACACAGTAAACCACTTTTTACAAACAAACAGTAAATATGTACATAGTCATTGTGTTCTCAACAAAATAATAAATCAGTAGGATCTCACACCACTTTTTCAAAAGAGTTTTTTGTTTGTTTGTTTGTTTGTTTGTTTGTTTTAAGGTGCAGATGGACACAACACAATACCTTTATTTCTATGTGGTGCTGAGGATTGAACCCTGGTCCCACCAGTGCGAGGCGAGCGCTCTACTGCTAAGCCCTCAAAAGCCCTCAAGAGTTTTTTTTTTTTTAAGATTTAAAAAGGAAGGAACAAGATATGTACATCTTACTTTGTATTGAGCCCCTATTTGTAATCCTTAGTTATTTCTGCCAAGATGCTTCCTAAATATGGCATTAGTCTTTTAATTTCTATTTTTGTTTTTTGGCAAGGGTTGGGGTGGAGGGTATCAGGCATTGAATCCAGGAACATTAACCACTGAGTTACATCCCGGCCCTTTTTCACCTTTTATTTTAAGACAGGGTCTTGGTGCGCTGCTTGGAACCTAAGTTGCTGAGACTGGCCTCAAACTTATGATCCTCCTGCCTTAGCCTCCCAAGCTGCTAGGATTACAAGAGTGTGTCACCATGCCTGGCTCTCTAAATTCTAAAGTATCGTTTCCCTTGCCAAAATCTATTTCTAATTTCTAGATCCTGTGTAAATGTAAGTATCTGACGATGGGTCCCTGCTATGAAAGGCAGTCAACTCCAAACTCCTTTAATGGCATAAACTAACAGAGACAAAAAATACTTTAAGCAAACATATGCAATGTGTATATATTTATTTCAGTTATACAAATGTCCATGATTTTGGTATAAAAGCATAACATGAAACAAAAATATCAAAGGAGATAAAATTCTTAAAAAGGAACATTTTTTAAGTAAGCATTTTGTTTATAGATGTGAGAAAATCATTTTGCTACTCTCCCTGAAATATGTAATATATAGGGTTACACCATGACTAACCTTTTGCAGTTTGCCTGGGAATGAAGAGCTTTCCAAAATATTCTCTACCAAAGAGACCAACCTAATTAATACTAAAAGGTCAGGAGGAGAGGGGAAAAGTCTATAATTTATTGTTGGTGTTTTATGTGGAAATAATTTCGAAGACATAGTCCATTTTTATAAAAGACTGGGCATACTATCGTAGAATGTTACCACGTTTTTTCTACTGGTCATATTTTATAGATAAGTTTACTTTTGAATCTAAAACAACTAGTTTTCAAATACTTAAGCCCTGATAAAGAACAGAAGAAAAGTACATATTAAGTTCTAATTTAAAAGAAGTTTTAATTAAAGAACTTCTGAAACAGAAGCAAAGTGGCTAAGTTTATTAACAATCTGTGTTATTTACTAAGAACAGAAGGCCCACAGCAGATCTGTTACTGAAGTATCCAGGAACCAAATATAAAACAAAAGACAAAGAGATATTTCTTCAACAACATGTGTGCTTCTTCTGGATGCTGAGCTGCTTTCAATACTTCCACTGCCTACAAACACTAATGTGGTTAAATGATTCTGGATGCTGTGGTTAAGTAATTGCTGTGGTCTTGGGAGCTAGTTACTTTTTTTTTTTTTTTTTATTAGCTCTGGTTTTCTGGATGTTTTCCTACCCCCAGGTAATTGACATTATTTTGGAATGTACACCGTATGACTACTGCTTGGTTTAAGAAGACCCTGGATGATTTTCCTCTCCAAAATAAAGTTTCCTTTTTCCCTTCAAAGCAACTTACTTGATTATACTTTTATAGACTAGATATTACTATAATACTCACAAATTTCTCTTAACTGGAATTAGAGTGAAAAGCATGAAGTTTCATCAGCAGTTACCTAGCACTAGACAGCATATGCAAATAAAGAAATCGTACTGTATACATCATTTTTGCCCAATATTTGTTGAGACTGATTTGCCCTCTGTTTAAGGGAGTGGGAGAGTGCAGAAGTTTGGTTATGATCAGTCACTTACAGCAATCAGAAACATAAACATATGCTAATTATCCTTATTCTTCAATACACCTCTAATTGTCAACAACTCTGATTTTATCGACCTGTTTCTCAAAGGAAGAAATTAATTCAATTAATAGTGGCTTTGAGAAAGCCAAACTTACAGGTAAATCAAAGTATCAAATAAACATCTAAGACAAGAGATTTCCTAGCAAAATTTTTTATCATTTGCTTGCTTGACTCGTCAACATTCATTTCCCCATTCCTGATATGAATTAACTTTGAGAATATTTTTAGAATCTTATCACATTCCATAAAATAAGTAAAAATATCTGAAGGTATATAAAATAGATATTTAAGTAATATTGATATGGAAAACTACAGACATATTAGTATATATATATATATATATATATATATATATATGTTTAAAATAAAATAAAAGGTAACAGGGAAACATTCTGAAAAAGTCAACTCAAGTCATCTATACGTATTAATCACTAGATCAATATTTATTGAGTGTCAAAGCCCTGCACGGCGGTATACACTTATAATCCCAGGGACTCAGGAAGCTGAGATAGAAGGATTGTAAATTCAAAGCTAGCCTAGGCAACTTCCTGAGACTTACTCTCAAACTAAAAAATGTAAGGGCTAGGGATGTAACTCAGTGATTAAATGGCCCTGTATTCAATCCCTGATACAAAATAAAAGTAATAAAGAGTGACTAATTGTGCTGTTCTAGTAACTTGGGATATACTGGCAAACAAAACAGAAAAAAAAAAACTGAGTGAAGTTACATAAATTACTAAATAATCTGTTCTCTAAAAAGATGACAGAAAATAAGGCAGTGTAGATCAGAATAGGAAGATGGGAAGTTTGAGATGGGGAACAGGTGAAATATTAAAATTTTTTGATGTGTGAAAGAAATAATTTTAAAGAAATAGAAAAACAAATACACAAATTAGAAAATTTTATAAGAAAACAATTTATGAAAGTTCATACAGAATTATCAATTATTCATATAAAAACAAAGCAAGAAAATGTGTATATAATGAAATTTATAAACATAGCAGGATATCTACATGAACTTCTACAATATGTAAGATAATTTTGCTTATATATCCTGTACTTCTAAGAGCCTAATATCCGAATCTTCAAACACCAATACAACCTAAAGAAAATTATTATAAATAGTGTTTGAGGACTAAGAAAGATAATGAGAACCATAATTACTAAATGTGGTCAGGGAAGAACCTAAATCTAACATTCAGTCCATTCATTTTTGTTTTGAAACAAAAGCAGATAAAAAACAGGTCAGAGAAGTTAAGTAACCTATCAAAGTCACAAATCCAGTTGGAGCAAAAGCTAGAAATTTTAACTCACCCAGAACTCTTCTGTACAATATCACACTAAACAAGTAAAAACTGTAACAAATTAGCAAAACTGGCCTTACATGATCATTTACCAAACATTAAGATTAATATATTAATAAACAGGATGCCTGGTTCCATTACCTTGTGTAACAGTTATTTTTTCAGAGCTTTCAGAGAGATAACTAATAGATTCAAGAAAGTTCTTTTCATTCCTTAGACCCCCCAAACTTCCAATAACTAATAACTTCCTACTTATTTTTACAGAAACACATTAAAAAAAAACCCTAACTTCCTACAACTTTCAAAATAGATCAACTATAGCCAGCCTCAAAGGCGCATGCCTATAATCCCAATAACTCAGGGTTAGAAGCAGGAGAATAGCAAGTTCAGGACAAAAATATGCAACTCAGCGAGGCCCAAAGCAATTTAGCAGACCCTGTCTCAAAACAAAAAATAAAAAGGACTGGAAATTTAGGATAGTGGTAAAGCATCCCTGGGTTAAATCCCCAGTACCTCCCAGATACATAAAAAATCAACTATAAACACAATAACGTCCTACATTCATTGAGAACTTTTCTCATTACTACTTAAAACACACTGTAGGTTTGGTGGTATACTTCACTGGTAGAGCTTGGCTTAGAATACATGAGGCCTTTGGCTCCAATCACCAGCACCACAAACAAAAACAAAAGTCCTGTAAAATAAGCAAAAAGGTTATTTTGACTCATATTACATAAGCTGGGAATTGGAGAGACTCGATAAAATTAGGAAATTTGTCTATGGCATCAGCAATAGTAAGCAAAACAATTACATGGTATAGTCAGTTCACATTGAGATAGGAGAATTTTCCAATATCAGATCTTTAGAAAAATTAACCATACAAAATGGATATAAGTGTGAAATACTGTAGCAGCACTGTTCAGATTGATGGAGTCTTAGGAAAATACTTCTATAGTTAAATGAGTTTGGAAAATGCCTCATATTTTACTGTTCTTTAGATATGGAATGCATGTTACCATATTAGATGCTTGAAAGGTTCTGTAGGAAAGAATTTTTTTTTTTTAAAGAGAGAGGGAGACAGGGAGAAAGAGAGAGAATTTTAATATTTATTTTTTAGTTTTCGGAGGACACGACATCTTTCTTTGTATGTGGTGCTGAGGATCAAACCCGGGCCGCACGCATGCCAGGCGAGCGCGCTACCGCTTGAGCCACATCCCTAGTCCCTGCAGGAAAGAATTTTGATTTTCAATTTATTTACTGTTTATGTAATCACTTTTAAAGCCCACTTTTAGTATATAGCACTGAAAAATCAACTTATAAAAAACTGACTTAAAGCCAGTTTCCTTAGCTCTGGAGGACAGAGAAAAAGCAGGTACAGTGACTCATCTCAATACAGCAAAATACTGTTATCCTTGTCGCCACATGTAGAAACTGTCCAATCTTTAAATGAGCCCCCTTTACTTAAGAAACTACTGCCAGAAGAATTCCACTGCTGGGCACAGTAGCACATGCCTATAATCCTAGTGACTCAGGAGGCCGAGGCAGGAAGATTGCAACTTGGCAAGGCCCTAAACAATTTAGTGAAAACCTATTTCAAAATAAAAAGGGCTGGGAATGTAGCTCATTGGTAAAGCATTCCTTGGATTTAATCCTCAGTACCAAAAAACTGAGGTGTCCCCCAAAAGCTCATGCTTGAGACAATGCAAGAATGGTTCAGAGGTAAAAAGATAGATTAAGAAAGCTTTAAGATAATCAGTGAACTGGTTCATTGATATGGGTTAACTGGGCATGTATGGCAGGGAGGGTGTGGCTGGAAGAATTACATCACTAGGAGTATGGCTTTGGGTTTACATTTTTTCCCTGGTGAGGAGAGCTCTCTGCTTCCTATTTCCATATCATAAGCTGCTTTCCTCCTCCACATGCTTCTGCCATAATGTTCTGCCTTACCTCAGGCCCAGTGCCATGAAATCAGCCAACCATGGAAAGAACTTGTGAAACTAGGAGCCTAAAATAAAATTGTCCTCCCCTCAATTATTCTTGTCAGTCTTCCTGATCACAGCACTGCAAAAACTGACTAAAGCATTAGTTATCCATTGAGGATAGATAAAAATTATTCAAAAAGTTACCAGATTCATGATTTTTTCTTTATTTTGTTTCTGATTTTTGTGAAAGTGGGGACTGAACCCAGGGCCTTGAGCATGCTAGCATGCTCAAGTGCTCTACTGCTGAGCTATACCACAAGTCCTAATGATATATTTCTTATACGCAGCAGATATTTAGAAGAAGGAAGTGAAGGGGAAAGAAGGGGAGGGAGATAAATTAATCTGAAAGGACAGAAGATGTATAATTAGCATAACAATAATAGTAGTGATGACAATAGTGGTGAGGAAAATGACAATCTCAAACAATTCATACTAAGGACTTACATTCACTAGACACTACTGAACTTATTTTTAATGTCAAAACAACTATATGACATTGGTACTACTATTATTTCCATTTCTTTTATTGAAGGGACTAAGGAGATTACACAGTGTCCCACCAGTCTTGACTACAAACTCTAAAATCAAATTCCTGGCTATTAATATATTATCTTTCATAGGAAATGAAGAAATCACAGATTATTTCAACTTCCACAACAATCACAAGTAAAATAAATTAAAACAATATATATTCAACAAGGGTGGTGGCTCCAATAGTGTACTGGATGACATTTGGATAAAATTACAAGTGACTTTTTGAAAAATTAAGCATGAAATATGCAAGTGATATAATAATTCAGCTTATAAGATTAAGAGAAAAATCTGGAGAACTGGAATATCAAACCATTTTCTGTATTATTAACCAAGAAAAGGAATCTATTAGAAGGATGAAAAAAAATCTTCCAAGGAAATGTAAATAAACACCTTCTCTAAATGGATTCATATACATGAATTTATCACATGAAATTCACAGTACTTTTAAGTCTCAAGAATTAATGTTATATAGTGAAATTATATTAACTGGAAAAATCCATAGTGTCATTACACATAAATCAAATAGAAATTCCTGGGTTTCTGGAGTTCTATAAAAGATGTAATAATTTCCCAAGAAAAATCTCATCCCTGGGACTTCCTCAAATGACTCCCAGAATACAGGATCTATAATATCCATTACCTCAGTTTCCTATGGAGTAAGTACTATCTTTTCTCTTACTGGAAACGAACTTCATTTCTCAAACCTGTTAGTGATTCTCCCCTTAAACTTGAGAGAGAATGCCTCATCAACTCTGATAGGGGGAAAAGTCTATGCTGTAATGCCATAGGGTTTCCAGGATCCAAACAAGCATAAGCTTAAACAACCTGAATATTGATAAGGAACTAGAATATAAGTATACAGTGTGAGTTCTCCCAGAAACAGGATCTTCCCCTTCCCCACCACTGCAAAGATTTCAAAATCTTTTTAATTATGTTTATCTGACTAAGTATATCTTTCACAGATGACTCAAAATCATATTTAGCATTACAAATTAAACTGTTCATAATACACTATGATTCTTCAATAAAATCACAGAAATTATTTCTACTTATAGACACTCTAAGATGGTTAAGTGAAAGAGGTTTCATTCTTTAAAAATGAAGTAGAAAAATAAAAGTGCCAGAGTGATGAAATTATGCTTTCTACATACATAAGCTTCAACTTCAAAGAAAATGTAAAATTAATCTCTTTACTATATTCTCAACAAGGGTGTTATCTTTATTATGCTGTTAAAATGCAATAGCCACGTGGGGTTATGGCTCAGTGGTAGAGCACTTGCCTAGCACGTGTGAAGCACTGGGTTCAATTCTCAGCATCACATAAAAATAAATAAGAATAGGTATTGTGTCCATCTGCAACTTAAAAAAAATTTTAAATGCAATAACCTACATACAATCAGGAGTAAAGTAGGGAGCTGGCAGGGATAGAAAACTAACAAGGCTGTCTGTAGCACTTTTACTCCATGTTATAAGACCAAGACATAACAGAAAAAAAATTGGTTTAATTAAGTATAAGTATTTCAATTTCTTACAATTACACATCCTTTATATAGTAAAAGAACATATATACTATAAAAATTTCCTAATACCACTGAAATAAGAAAAAAAGATGGGCTTGGGGTGTGGCTCAGTGGTAGAGCGCTCGCCTAGCACGTGAGAGGCCCTAAGTTCGATCCTCTGCAACACATAAAAATAAATAAATAAAATAAAGGTATTGTGTCCAACTACAACGAGAAAATAAATTTAAAAAAAGAAAAAAGATTTTATAAATTATTGATGTGTTAAATATATCTTTTAAATCTGATTCCTACCAGAAAAAAAGCAACAGACTTTGAAAGAGTTCTAGTTCTTATTTTGGTAATTAACTTTACCCTAAGGACTAGTTAACAAAGTTAAGTCTTAAAGATAAATCATCAAATAAATAATTTAAAAAGAAAAGATGAACAAGGATTGTTCTTATAACACTAAAATAGTTTTGTTTCTAATTTCTATAGAAAGGAAAAAATTGGAGCATTATTGAAGAGGATTACTGTAAGAAAGAAATAATTTGAAATTAAACAAGGAGGGGTACTTCATATGTGTCTTTTAAGCTGAAAACACACTGAATACTACACATTCAGATCCAACTTGCAATAATCATCTGCAAATTGCTAAATTCTTTCGTTTTGAGTTATGCATTGTGAGTTATGGAAAGTAGAAATTTGGAATCTATATATTCTATTTTCAGTTTTGTCATTAACATGTTGAAAACCTACAGTAAATTTCATTACATTAGTTAAATATTCAAAGAACCTTGTTATTTAACAGAGAGCTCCAGAACTTCACATGTAAGTGTAACACTAAATTTAGTCCTGTTTTTTTGGACTGAGTTTTCTAATTAAAAATGCCCAACACAGACATACATATACATATTAATTTACAAGTACATTTAGTTCAGTTTAACAATATTAACTGAGCATCAACCAGGAAGATAAAGGTTTCTGAAAAGCAATCAGGAATAACATCAAGTCCTTGTGGAAACAGAATATAACACATTGGTAAGTACACATACAAATCAATATAATTTTCCCTTTCAGTTAGTTTAATGTAAAATTGTACTATTATAAAATTTACAAAATTTTAGAAGTTTTATATTTCTGGCACAAATATATAATATACAATTGGAAAAAACACTGACTTGCGTTTTTTTTAAATGTGTAAGGTCACCTAATAGGTTAGGAAAAAAACTATTATTAAAATCCAGGTATAGGCAAATGGTTTCAGGAAAAAAGTCATACAATAAATATGTAGTATATTTTATGACTATTAAGAGGGACTGGAATTACCTTCATTCTATGTTTTGAGGGAATACCTATGAAAACGTGACTTTACTAGAAATTTTAAAGAAAAATTTACCTTTGAATTGCTTTACATTCCCCTATAGGAAGCTGACTGATCTATGCCATACTTAGCTGTTAAAACATCTTATTTTGTTTTTTCTTCTCAGGATTCCAATTTATGCAAATACTTTATCTGAAATCTTATAATATTCTCCCCCTACCCCACTGCTGGTACTATTTTCTCTAAAGTATAGAACTAAAACAAGGTAGTAGGTTCTAAACCAAGCCATTAACCACAGTTCCAAAATTATAATGACCTGTAATGTTCTAAGAAAAAAATACTGGGGAAATAAATAAAAAAGATGTCTTAGGTTAATAAATCAGAGATAAACTAGGTACAAATTTGGAGACATGTATTCTACTTCCACTGATTTTCAATGCAGAAGCTAAGATTTCTACAACAGTCAATTAAACTTAATTAGCTTTAATAATATTATCTAAAAATGTATTAAGAGGGAGCTCTATTCTGAGCTTGAATGTCACAAACACATCAACATCAGTACTCATCATTGGTGCAGCAAGGCCCATTACCCAAGGTAACTTTTCTTATGACTAACACCACACAGGCCATAGGAGGAAACTTCTATCCAGTCCTCAAAACAAAAGGCAACTGCAACAGAATGCCCCAAAGCTTGTGGGAAATGTTGGTGCTGACAGGAATGGACACTGCTATGGAAACTGCTGAGGTTTCAGTAACAGAAAAGCTCATGTTCTCAAATCTTCTCATGTGCTATGAATACAACAAATTATTGCATTACAAGGTACCATTTTCATACAGTACAGATTGTCCACTCATTTACCTTCTCTGCACTATAAATTTTAGGGGTACTCTTCATCAAAACCTGAATGAGACAGATTATGGTCCAAGCACTCATTTCTATCACAGAATTTGTGTGTGTGTGTGTGTGTATGGGTAAAGAATAGTGTGTTTGGAAGCTTTAGATTAAAAAATATTGAGAACAATTGTCCTAAACCATAAAAAATGATTTCTGTCCTGTTTTAAAAGATTTCTAGTAAAAGAAGTCCAAACCAACTTTACTGCTTAACTTAAGAGTTACCATTTTATTTATTTTTATTCCATCCATTTAAAACAAAACGTATTGAAAGAGATTAGTACAGAATATTGGCCAAGTTTTCAATAAGATCCAAACATAATGTCTCAAAATTATAAACTTACCAGCTTCTACATCTTTCAACTGAACTCATATTTGCATATTTCCATGTCACCTAAATGTTGAAATTTAAATTTCAAGACTACTTATCAAGCACAGTAACTCAAAACTTGCACTAAACTCAGAAGTGTGCAAAGAAATAAATATCCATTGGGGGAAAAACTCTGATTTACAGGGTGGCCCATTTAAAACAGTTCCCATTTAATAACGTGGCTGTGTACAGGGCCTCTTTTAAACGGGCCACCCTGTATGAAGCTTAGGTCCAAGATAAAAAATGTCCTCCCTTGAGAATTTTTAAAAACCAAAAACACTGTAGGTTTAGTGGTTATTTTTAAGGTTTGAGATGGTTTCTTTGGACTCCTTTAGAAATGAAAAAAGATGGATACACATTTAAAAAATGAAATGTTACAACCACACATCTGTAATAAGAACCAGTGCCAGTGGATATTTTTAAAGCAAATTAAAACGGTGATTTTTTTTTTTTAAACTTAGGCAAACAGCTGCTACACACAGAGTGCACAGTAACTACTTTTCAGCAAAAGTTCAGACGGAATTTCCTAATGAAGATTTATAGGATGTTCTGGGATTGATAATTAAAGATTCTCCAAAAAAGATATGACAGCACGGAACATATAAAGGCACTGAACACACTTGTCCTTAAAGGGAGGGGCTTAGAATTTAGGACAACAACAACAAAAATGAACAGTACTTACCAAAAAGGGAGATTAGGAAGAAAGAGGCATGGAGCAAAACTTCATATCTTTTCTCTATTGACTACGAAGTGTTTTGAAAGTTGCTACAGTGACTCCTAATGTTTAAACACCTCTGTAATTTAATTCATGTTTTAAAAGGGGGAGAGGAAAGAGGGGGGAAAAAGACTTATGTTTTAAAAAAATTCAGTTAAAAACAGATTATGAACTCCAAAAATCCCCTATTTGACTTGAATAATGCAGTGTTAACTCTAAAATCAATATCAATGATAATAAATAACAACCCCACATCACTCTGTGCCAAGCGTTCTCCTTAGGCACTTGACATTATTAACTCATAAATTGCCACAATACTATGAGATAAATGTTGTCACTTTCAATTCATAGATGAGAAAAAAGAAGAACTAAGAGATTAAATAATTCATTAAAAACATAAACACAGCAGAATTGCCTATTATGATAGAATGAAAATTGATTCCAGAGTGAATACTGAACCCTTTAAGTATTAGGCTAGTCTCCATCAGAAGAATAAAGAAGAAGAAAGAAGAAAGAAGAAGGAACAAGGAAGAAGGAAAAAGGAAGAAGAAGAAGAAGAAAGTACATAGTTTCCTAATAATAGCATTCCCTGACAGTATCACTATGTAAGGATTAATTTTGAATGTGACATGTTCATGTCCCTTTACGAGTGAAGCAGCCACATTCAGCCTCTTCCTCAAATGTACAGCAGGCCTCCATATGCAAAGTTTCCAAATATGTGTTTTCAACCATAAATCAAAAATATCTGAAACAAAAGAAATGCTACATCTATACTGAACATGTATGGATTTTTTAATATCCTTTGTTTTAGTTAGCTTTTTATGACCAAAATACTACAGAGCAACACTTAGAGGAAGAAACATTTACTTGGAGATCTCAGTTTCAGAGGTCTCAGCTCACATATAGCCAACTCAATTGCTCTGGGTCCAAGATGTGGCAGCTTGTCATGATGGGGGAAGGGCCCAGCAAAAGAAAGCTGCTCAGTTAATGATGAGATCAGGAAGCAGTGCAAGGGGGATGGGGGAATTGGCCACAGAGAAAAACAAACCTTTCAGGGAAAGTCCTCTCTCTGTGCCTCACATTATACAGCCATGCACTCTTTACCTACAATTATCATCCAGTCAGTCCATTCCAATGACAGTGGACTTGGAGGTTACAGCTCTCATAATCTAATCATTCTAATCATTTGAATATTTGACAGGTGCTTTCTAAACTCCTATGCAAACCATAACATCCTCTATACAATACAGTATAACAAATACCAATAAATCATTTACACTGTATGTTAGTTTTCTGTCACATTGACACCTGAAAAAAATCAACTTGAATGAAAAAATATTTATTTGGCTTACATTTTCAGAGGTTTCAGTCCAAGCTCCACGGCTTTTATTACTTTGGGTTTGAAGCAAAGCAGATCATTAAGGTAGCAGAAGTATGTGAGATAGGAGACTACTTACAAAAGCAAGGAAGAGGCTAGAGAACTGATATATACCTGCAGGCCACATCCCCCATGACCTATTTCTCCAACTAGGCTCTACCTCCTAGAGTTTCCACAACCTCCCAACAAGCCATTCAACTATGAACCCATCAAAGGATTGATTCATTGACACAATCAAATTCAATCACATCCTAAAAAATGCAATTTTGAATACTGTTCTATTACGGAAAATGGAATGAGCCTTTGGGAGCCATTCCAAATCTAAACTAATATAACACATGTACTATGTATTATAAATAATCCTGAAATGATTTAAAATATACGGGAGGATGTGCATAGATTACATGCAAATACAATGCCCATTTCTCATGAAAAACTAGAGCATCTGCAGATTCTGATACCTATGGGGATCCTGAAAATAATACTCCAAAGATACCAAAGAACACATTCATCAAAATATTCACTGAGCACTTTCTTTATGACAAATATTCTTCTAAGCACTGGTGGCATGAAGCAGTGAATGAAAGAGACAAAACATTCTCCCTGATGATCTCAATATCCAGGATATATGAAATGAATACTTAAGGATATACATTTATTGGCAAGCCAGAAGATAATGAATGGATCAATATAATAGCTTTGTTTACAGAGTATTATTACCTGGTTATATTTATTGTTTGGGAAAACTGACAAAGATCAGAAGTAGGCGGGAAACAATAAAACACAAAAGAAAAAGCAGCAAGTTCAAACAAGGGGCCTTTTATAACCAAAACGCTACAAGAGTAAAAAGAGGAGAGTGGAAAGAGAGAATGAAGTAATGGAGAGGGAAGCCACAGCAAAAAACAGGAGACCAAAAAAGAGCATCAAAAAGTAGTAGGCTGCATAGAGAGTGGGTATAATGCTATCCCATTATACTTTCAATTTATATTTTTCTAAATATTAATAATGTTCAGTACTTTTCCACACGCTTCTTGGCATTTTGTAGGCCTTCCTGTATAAAGGGCCAGTTCAACTCTTTTGCCAAATTTTACTGGTTTCCTTAATATTTTATTATTAAAGTGTGATTATTTTATACATTACACACACACACACACCCACACACACACACACGTATCTATTGGGTATAAGTCTTCTGCAGATATAGGAACTGAGAATATTTTTTCCTGATCTATGGCTTGCCTACTTATTATCGTCAATATAAATATTGTTAATTCCTTTTATCACTGAATTATCTTGCTATGTTTATACGAAACCAACAGATGTGGTTTATTTCTAGACTCTATGCTCTTCCACTGTCTATCATCTAACCACTACACAAGAGCTTGATTACTGAAGTATTTTACTTATTAATAATCCCTTGAATCAGATACTGTAAAGTTTCCAACTTTGTTCTTTTTAAAAACTGCTTTGGGAGTGAATCAGCCCCGTGTACCGCGTCACTGTGCAGGAGAATGACGAGTTAGAATGGCTAAAAGCTATCCTGTTAGAAATTTCCAGCAAAATTGGGGTGCTCCAAAACCTAGAGGAAGGATTTCCATCGCACGAGGATCAGCTATGGGGGCTCAAACGCGAGAGATTTGTCCGCACGGAGGGTCACGCTGCATATTCAGCAAATTGCCCCGTGGATAGAGTCTGCGGTGCGCGCTAGGAAACGACCAGATAGCAACGCAAAGATACAGCTCTGCGGGCTTCTGCCAGCTGTGCAATCACCGTGCTCAAGGCTGAATTCTGGGTTTGAGACGGGGGAAGAAAGCAGTCCAATTCGGTTCTCCACACCAGTCAGACCAAAGAGGAAGCCAGTGGCCACCATCTTGGAGAGCTGACATCACCATCCCTGTTTTCGACTGATCGCAGCTCATTCAGATATGGAACAGGTAATTTCAGGCTGCCATTCGCCTGCGTCTCACAGACAAATTACTCAGGCTCAGTACTAAAGAACCTGTGGAAACTGCCTCTTGGAGCCCGCTCCTATCAGAGCATACACCGAGCCCGGAGCGGCCAAATTCCGGCTCCCGGAACTGCTCTGGCCCAGGGCTAAAGAACCAGCGGAAACTGCTTCTCGGTCCGGGTCCTGCTGAGTACTGTGGAGGTAAATACCAACCGAGCCTTCATAGGCAGTGGCAACAGGATTGAGACGGGGCTTGTGAAGGCCGGTCAGGACTCACCCGTTGCTTTGGTCACCCTGCAAAGGGAACGAAATGCTGCCATTCGCATGGGATACCAACATGGCAGAGATCTGATGTCATCAGAAAGGGGCGGAGGAGAGAACTTCATCAATACCAGCGGCGACAAAAACAGTTGGTCTCCTGGTAAAGAAAGTGACTCACAAACACCCAAGTCTCTCTCACTTTGTCATCAAGCCAGAGGGGCAGAGCAGAGCGATCGCCCGTGCACGGAACAGGCCCAGCGGCCGGCGGGCGTGGTAGACACGTCACCCCAATTGGAGTAGGGGCAGAGCAGAGCCACCTCCCGCGCCTGGAACAGGCCCAGCAATGAGCCGGCGTGGTAGACACGTGACCCCAACTGGAGTAAGGGCAGAGCAGAGCCGCCGCCCACGCCTGCAAGGTAGGCAGACCTGTGACCGACCGGGAGAACAGGCCCACAGGTCCGCGGGTGTGGTAGACACGTCACACCAATTTGAGGAGGGGCAGAGCAGAGCCGCCGCCCGCGCCCGCAAGGTAGGCAGACCTGCAACCGACAAGCGGATCAGGCCCAGTGGCCTGCCGGCGTGGTACACACGTCACCCCAATTGGAGTAGGGGCAGAGCAGAGCCACCGCCCGTGCCAGGAACAGGCCAAGCGACCTGCTGGCGTGGTAGTCACGACACTCCAATTGGAGTAGGGGCAGAGCAGAGCCGCCACCCACGCCCGCAAGGTAGGCAGACCTGCGACAGACCTGCGGTACAGGCCCAGCGGCCCGCCGGCGTGGTAGCCACGTCACCCCAATTGGAGTAGGGGCAGAGCAGAGCCGACTCCCGCGCCTGGAACACGCCCAATAACCCGCCAGCGTGGAAGACATGACACCCCAATTGGAGTAAGGGCAGAGCAGAGCCGCCGCCCGCGCCTGCAAGGTAGGCAGACCTGTGACCGATCGGCAGAACAAGCCCAGGGGTCCGCAGGCGTGGTAGACACCTCACACCAATTGGAGGAGGGGCAGAGCAGAGCTGCCGCCCGCGCCTGCAAGGTAGGCAGACTGCCGCCCGACCCTGCAACGGAGACTTTTCAACTATACAAGAGCAATATAAATATATAGGGGGAAAATTTTTTCAAAAACACAACAGTTTCACCAAGCAGAAAGAAACACGAGCAGTATGAAAAGACAAGGAAAGAAAGGACCACAAGCAA
>NW_025999982.1:12446879-12471134 GCF_001458135.2 Marmota marmota marmota
AAAAAAAAAAAAAAAAAAAAAAAAAGGAACCTAACATCCTATTATTTTCATCTTTCAAGAGCTTGTCTTTTCCTTAGATCCTGGGTTCTTAAGGCGAGGCATAAATTTGCATTCAGGTCTTTATCTTTGGTGCTTAAGACAATCCTTGCACAGGTACACAAGAAATAGTTATTAAATGAATTAGTGAATGTATGAACTACTGAAGCTCTCTCCCAGGTCCAGAAGATATACCTCTTAAAACTATCTCTTCTGAAATGCAAATCAAAACCACCCTAAGATACCATCTCACTCCAGTAAGATTGGCAGCCATTATGAAGTCAAACAACAACAAGTGCTGGTGAGGATGTGGGGAAAAGGGTACACTTGTACATTGCTGGTGGGACTGCAAATTGGTGCAGCCAATTTGGAAAGCAGTATGGATATTTCTTGGAAAGCTGGGAATGGAGCCACCATTTGACCCAGCTATTCCCCTTCTCGGTCTATTCCCTAAAGACCTAAAAAGAGCATGCTACAGGGACACTGCTACATCGATGTTCATAGCAGCACAATTCACAATAGCAAGACTGTGGAACCAACCTAGATGCCCTTCAATAGACGAATGGATAAAAAAAATGTGGCATTTATACACAATGGAGTATTACTCTGCATTAAAAAATGACAAAATCATAGAATTTGCAGGGAAATGGATGGCATTAGAGCAGATTATGCTAAGTGAAGCTAGCCAATCCCTAAAAAACAAATGCCAAATGTCTTCTTTGATATAAGGAGAGTAACTAAGAACAGAGTAGGGACAAAGAGCATGAGAAGAAGATTAATATTAAACAGAGATGAGAGGTGGGAGGGAAAGGGAGAGAGAAGGGAAATTGCATGGAAATGGAAGGAGACCCTCAGGGTTATCCAAAATTACATACAAGAGGAAGTGAGGAGAAAGGGAAAAATAATACAAGGGGGACAAATGAATGACAGTAGAGGGGGTAGAGAGAGAAGAGGGGATGGGAGGGGAGGGGAGGGGGGATAGTAGAGGATAGGAAAGGCAGCAGAATACAACAGACACTAGTATGGCAATATGTAAATCAATGGATGTGTAACTGATGTGATTCTGCAATATGTATACGGGGTAAAAATGGGAGTTCATAACTCACTTGAATCAAAGTGTGAAATACGATATATCAAGAACTATGTAATGTTTTGAACAACCAACAATAAAAATTTAAAAGAAAAAACTGCTTTGGGCCAAGCATGGCGGCCCATGCCTATAATCCCAGCAGCTTGGGAGGCTGAAGCAGGAAGATAGCAAGTTCAAAACCAGCTTCAAAAACATGGCAAGGCCCTGAGCAATTTAGTGGGACCCTGTCCTCAAATTAAAGAATAAAAAAGGCTGGGAATGTGGCTCAGTGGTTAAATGGCCCTGGGTTCAATCTGTGTTACCCCCCCCCCAAAAAAAAGGCTTTGGCCACGTTTTATTTCTAAATTTTATAAGATGTCAATTTGTATGTTTTAAAATGCCTACAATGATTTTGATTGGGAGTAACATCCAATTAAATATCAATTTAAGGAGAACTGATAGTAAATTTAAATTGTAAATTTTTCTATTTAACTTCATCCCTAATTTCTCCCAGGAGTATTTTATAACTTTCTTGTACAGAAGAGTCATTTTAAATTGATTGCTATTTTATGATGTCTAAAGTTGTTATAAATGCTACTGTTTGAACATTTAATTCTTAACTGCTTAGTTAATAGAAATACATTAATTTACATTACTTTCATATCCTATGATGTTGATAATATTTTGGTTAGGTAGTTTTCAAACTTATTGTCATTTCTTAAGCTTTTTTAAAAAATATTTTTTAGTTATATATGGACACAATATCTTTATTTTGTTTATTTATTTTTAAGTGGTGCTGGGGATGGAACCAAGGGCCTTGCATGTGTGAGGTAAGCGTTCTACTGCTGAGACCCAGCCCTTAAGCATTTTTTATATAAGAGATTTTATTCTCTATACACAAAAATTGTCAATAAGGACAATTTTATTTCCTTCTTTTCACAACTAGAATTTCTCTTTGCCTTCTCTTCCTGTATTCTGAAGGTTTCCAGTATTATATCAAATAGAAGTGGTACAAGCAAACATCATGCTTTATCCTCAAAGTAATAGAAAATATTAATAGGAAGTATCCAGTCTTTCTATTAATTATGCTACATTTGGTTTTTCAGAGATGACCTTAATCATTTTAAGCATATATCCATTTATATTTAATTTGATAAGATATTTAATTTGATAAGAGTTATTATAGTAGACACTGAATTTTATCAAATGCTTTTGCTGTACCTGTTGTTAAAATTCTTACCCTTTATCCTGTTAATGTACAAAAACATGATAAATTTTTTTAATGCTGAATAAGTGCATTGCTAGGATAAATTCTTAGTCATTATATATTATCCTTTCAATATACTTCTGTATTACAATTGTAGATATTTTGCTAAGGATTTTTAGATATTATGCTGGGGTAATGGTCAGCAGTTTCCTTGTAATGTTTTTATTTTGGGGATGATAATCTGATCTCATAAAGTAAGCCACTTAGGCTGGGGCTCACTTGGTACAAAGATTTTGAATAAGTAATTAAAATATTTTATTTGATATATGAATATTCAAATTTTTCTTTCTTCTTTCCTCAGTTTTGGCAATCTCATTTTAAAGAAATCTATCCATTTAGTTTGTTATCAATATAAATTTATTGTTATTTTAATCTCAATAGTGATGTTGTCTCTTCCATTCCTGATACAGGTGATTTGTGCCTTCTTGATCAGTTTAAGAATTTATCAATTTTTTTATATTTTCAAAAGCATCAGCTTTTATTTTTATTGATTTTCTCTACTGTTTGTTTTCTACATAATTGATTTATACTCACATTATATCTTTCTCAACTTACTTTGGATTCTATTTGCATTTCTTTTTCAATCTTCTTAAGGTGGAATACTGATTCTGAAATTTTTCTTTTCTAATAAAGAACTGAGAGATATAAATTTCCCTATAAACACTGTTTCAGATTTATCTTACAAGTTCTGATATCTTGTGCTTGTTATGTGTATGTTTTTACTTCTACCTTTTGTTTTCTTGGTTTTGCTTTAGGTATTTTTCCCCCAAAGGCATAGATAGTGTTCATATAGGAAGTATATACACATTCAAGGGAAAAATGAGATGTCTTTGAGGAACACATTCAAGGAGAATGTGGGTATCACCAGAGGATTTATTTTGAGATTCTCTTTATAAAGTGAACACTTCCTTCAGATTATTGTTTTGCTTTGATGAACTGACCATTTTATTAATACATCCCTCTTTATCTCTGATAATGTTTCATATCCTGAAGTATACTTTGTCTGATACTAATACAGCTATGCCAGTTTGACCAATTCTTGTGAGTAGACTTTGCATGCCCAAGAAAATCCAATGACTTTTCTTGAGAAGTTACAAGAATAGCTCATGAACTAAAACAGTCTTGGAAAATATAATCATTCCTAAGAATCCATTCTTTAGAACTAAAAGACTGTTATTTCCTATTTTAAAAATTCTTTATTCCATTTAACTATAACAAACTTATTATTTCATGGACTTTAGTAAGTAAAACATTTTAAAATTTAATAATAAAAAATTTTAAATTTCTTGCACATGCATAAACAACATGAACATGGGAACTGCAATTTGTATTATTACTTTTTACAAAGCAAAAACACATTCATCACTAGGTACGAATTAAGTTATCTATTACTCAGAGATTCTGACCTGACACTCCACAGGACAAAGCCTTTCAAATACATTCTCTGCACTGCCACAGAAACTACTATTTACTGCCACAAAAAAACAACGTATTTAGTCACTACTAGAATATGTTCTAAACAAAATCTTTGATGAGTAAGGAAGTTTTAGCTTGGCAATCTGGAAAATGGTGCTCAATAATAAAATAAGACTTAGTATGGGATTCTCAAGATGTGGAATCAAATCCTTGTCCACCAAATTAGTTATGTGACCTTGCATTTCAAATTCTTTATATGATTGTATAAATATTTAAATAATTTAGGCTTTATCATAATGAGAATTAGTTAGACTATTAAAGAGAATTAGACTATTGATGTTTTCAAAGAATCAGCTTTTATTTTCATTGGTCTGTTTTAAAGATCACATACTGAAAGCTTATGAGGTTCTAGACCAGTATGGACCAAAATCTCAATCAGTTGACTACCTACCACCTTTACCAGCTGTGATATTGTACTTATTACTTATTATTTTCTATAACCAAATATACATTTCTACTTCAGTAAAGTTATTTAAAATAAAACGTTCTACTATGACAATAATTATAGTATGCAAGAAAAAAAGGTGTCTACTGCAATTGGCAATTAACAAATCAATCATATCTTCTCTTTGGGGGAAATTCGTTATGGAGAACTTGGGAAAGACAGAAACTGAGAGGACTGCAGGAGAAATAAAAAGGAGTCATGTCACAAAAATGGCCAAGACAACAAAATGATCAGAGTGTTCTAAAAATTATTTTAGTAGCTTCATTAAAATATAATTAGCATATCACAAAACTTACCCATTTAATATAGGTGATTGGGTTTTAATACATTCACTTAGTTATGAAATCACTGTCACAATATACTTTTAGAATATTTTCATCATTCTAAAAAGAATTTCCCTACCTCTGCCACCTACCCAGTCATTCCATATTCTCACTGCCTCTCCCAATGTCTTCTCAGTCTCAGGCAACCACTAAACAATTCAATCTCTACAGGTTTGCATATTGTGAATAATTTATATAATACTTTCAAGGTTCATCTATCATATAACTTTTATCACTGTCATTCCTTTTTATAGCCAAATAATACTTCATTATATGAATAAATCATATTTTATTTATAATAAATTTCAGCTGATGGGACTGTTTTCCTCTTTTTGATTACTGTGAATAAGGCTGCAGTGAACATTTACATAAAAGCTTATTCCTACCCTTTTATGGGGACAAAGCTCTGAGAAGACAGGCCTATGTGTCTAAACTTTCTCTGCACTTTTACTGTAACTTCATCAAATGAGATAATTTGAGGATAGCCCTTAACCTTTGAACTTGAGTCCCATTAGTGGAAATAAACTTTAAATGAGGAAAAAAAAATCAAACAGTTGAAGTACCAAGAAAGAAAAATGGACCAAGATTCATCTCCATGATCCTGATTAAGTTATTCCCTCTGTAAGAACCAAAGTTTCCTTATCTGTAACTAGATGATGTTGGGCTAAAGAGAACTAAAGACTGTTTTATGTTTTAAAGTATTATGATTTAAAATTAATGACTTACCCCATCCAGATACAGTGAAATAAGGCAGCAGAAAGAAAAACTTCATTCCCTTATGTTCACAAAGTCTACAATAAATTAGGAATTTATTCTTTATCTAATTATATATTTACCCAGGGTCCAGCATAATTTAATATATTTCCAAGCCTATGTATAACCACTGTACCTCAAGTATACATGCGCTTCTAATAAATGCTCAAAATAAAAACACATATTAATATCCTACATGTCAGTTCTGATTTAAAAAAATTAAAGTCAAATTATTACATATAAGACAATACCACAAATAGTTCTTTAATTTTCAGAATGTGGCTTTTTCAATAAGTTCTCCTTGAAAACAAAAAAAACAATCTAGGTATTTGGATCATAAAAATGAACTTGAATAAAAGAATTCAGCACTTGAATAATCACTACATAATGATCATGTATAATAGTGTAACACAAAAATATTTGAAGATAAAGTTGTTTCCAATGATGTTATACTAATTTAAATTGTACTGAAACATCAAATTCAAAATCAAATAGCTTGCCTACTGTGAACTGTGCTCCTATAAACATGGGTATATATATACATCACTATAGTATGGTGCTTTTAATTCTTTAAAGTAAATACCTACGAGTGGTTTAACTGGGTCACATGGAGGATCCATGTCTAATCTTTTGAGGAACATCCAATCTGATTTCCATAGTGGTTGTACTTGTTTACAGTCCACCAAGAGTGTAAAAGTCTTCCTTTTTTGACACATTCCCTCCAGTATTTATTGGTTTTTTTATTCTTAATGACTGCCATTCTGACTTATGTGAGATGAAATGTTAGTATAGTTTTGATTTGCGTTTCCCTGATTGCTAATAATGTTAGACATATTTATTGGCTATTTGTATTTCTTTTGAGGAGTGTCTGTTTAATGCATTGGCCAATTTATTAATAAGATTATTTGGGTTTTGGTATTAAACTTTATGAGTTATTTATATATTCTAGATATTAATCCTCTCAGAAGAGTAGTTAGCAAAGATTTTCTCCCATTCTGTAGGCTCTCTCTTCACATTCCAGTTTCCTTTGCTGTGCAGAAGCTATTTATTTTGATGCCATCCCATTTATTAATTCTTGGCAATATTTCCTGAATTTTAGGAGTACTATTGAGAAAGCCATTGCCTGTGCCTTTTTGCTGGAATATGGACCCTAGATTTCACCACCACCACCACCACCCTAATCAGAAGTTGCATAGTTTCTGGTCTTTTTCCTAGGTCTTTGAGCCATCTTGAGTTGGCTTTTGTGCAGGATAAGAGAAAAATATCTAGTTTCATTATTCTACATATGGATAACCAGTTTTCCCAGCATACAGAGCTTTAATCAATGAATGAATAGCAATATTTATTAAATGCCTCAGCCTTAGTTTTCTCATTTAAAAAAAAAAAAAAAGGGAATCCCAACCACTCATTCTGTCCATCTTACAGAACTGTATATAAAGTTCAAACTACTTTGTAACCTGCTGGTGGCTCTACAAAGTAAAGTTCCATAATTATGATAAGCACCCACTGCTTGAGGACAAACAATATTGAATAAAAAAATTTATTGTAAAAAATGCTTACTCCAAACATACTTCAGAAGATTTAACTCAATTTACTACTCACCTTAAATACTTGGCATCGATAATACAAATGTTATTCTCAAAAACACTCCTCTAAAAATTCATTTTGGTACTTAAGAGAAAAATATCGAACAATAAAACTTATGCCAACATTTAAGTCTTTATAGAAGCTATACAACAGACTACAGAATTAAATAACACTTTCCAGCCAAATACCTGGAAAAAACACAAAGAAAATATCACAGTATTCCATGGCTTCCAAACAACAGAATACACTATTCTCTGACAGAGACAGAAAAATTAGCAAAGCCTCTTAACATCAGAAATACAGATGAACCAAAAACAAAAACAAAAAAAAAATTACAAGACAGAGAATTAATCTTAGTGGCCAAGGTAATCGATCCCAGAATTATGTCTTGTTGAAGTCACAGTTGGAGGTGGGGATGGCACAATATAGCAGTTCTGCTTAATGAAGTAATTCAGGCGAACACTCAGGAACATCCGCAGGCAGCAACTGAGATCACCCTGAGAGGGGACATCTGAGCATATGAAAGAAGGACAAAAGAAAGCATGGAGGATGGCAATAGATATTTTAGGATTCAGGCCTTCAGATGGTCTTCTACTCACATTTCATTGGCCAGAACTCAATGACATGGTGCAATCTATAACTAGGAGAATCTGGGAAAACTGACGTGTTAAAGAATAAAAAGGTGAGTACATGAGTGAGTACATGACTTTGCATAAACACATTATTTAAATAGCTACCAAAAAATAAATAATAAAATTCAACATCCTTTACAAATTAAAAAAAATTATTTAACTTAATAATCTGAAACACACTGCTAACACAGTATTGAAGTGTGAAAACAAAGGCACATTCCATTAAAATCAGAAACAAAGCAAGAATATGTGCTATTAATATTGAAACCAGAAGTCATAGTCAATGAAATATGATGTGAAAGAAACACAAACTGTCAAAATATGCATGACAAGTTAGTCTACTTTGAAAAAGAATTTAATCTACTGAAAAGTATCACAAATAAAAATTTTTAAAACAAGATTATAAGGGAGGCAAGACACAGAAGTAACAAAAAAAAATGTAGCTTTCCTATTTGTCACCAATTAATAGAAAATACATACCCCAAAATCTCATTTACAATAGTAACTACCAACTTCACAAGAAAAACATTTACGTAAGTCCTATATGAATAAACTTTTCTGATAGACATATATAAATATACCAGATATAGAAAAAAATCACACTATACTTCTGTATACAAAGATTTATTATCACAAAACCAATCCAACAGGAATGCAGATTTCAAAACTAAGAAATATGTTAAAGTAACTATGGAAAGGGTACTATCTTATTAATAAAAGAATAAATTCTACAAAAAGAGTACAACATTCAGGAATAGACAAATAATTTGCATAACATAGCACAGCATTAAGCACCTCTAATATAGCGCTTTAAACTGTAGCAGATGTATATGATGTGTAAATCATTTATTTAATAGCTATCTCACCTACCCTAAGGTATTTTACAACATATTGCCTGATATACACTAAGTGCTCAAGACACATTTGTTGAAGAAATGAGTCAATGAATGAAACAAACTATAAGAACATAACCACTTATATAAAAGACTAACAAAAGGATTCTCAAGTAAATGAGGAAAGAATGGATTATTCATTCATTCAGAGGTACTACAAAAACAAGACAAGCAATTTGGGTTAGAGAAGAAAGCCCTCTTCCTTACATCACACATGACAACATCTCCAGATTAACAAAAGATATAACATCAAAGTGAAAATATGAAAAAACAATCTAACATTATTAATGCTTACTTCTAACGACTATCATCTAGTTGAGCCTATGAAATGAAGTTATTCCCAAGCAACATGAATAGAGACCAAGAGATAAATTACAACTTTGGTTAAATGTTATTTTATTTTAATTATAATACACAGATATTTCAAGGTGGTTAGAACAATGTTCAGTTAACTTTCCTGTACCAGTAGGCAATTTCAAATCCCCTCTAAAACTGGATCTCTGCATTCTCCAGAAGCAGTCAAAAATCAAAGATAAGAAGTTTTGCTTCCTCAGTCTGTTTACAATCTCTCATCAGCCCTGCTAGACCAACTAGGCTGACAGACAATAGTAAGGCCTAGCAGATCTAATTTTTTAAAATAAAAATTGCTGCAAAAGATGACCTTATACCTACTTTTAAACATTTTTGGTATTACATGATAGCATAATCCAAAATTCATCCAACAAAACTAATAACAGAATAGAAAATCTCTTTGTCCCCTAGGCCTTTCTTAAGACCAATGATTTTTCATCTTAAATTATCTTAAAATGGCTAGGTATAGTGATGCACACCAGTAATCCCTGAAACTCAGGAGGCTGGGGCAGGAGAATCTTGAGTTCAATCCAGCCTCATTAACATAGCAAGGCCCTAAATAACTCAGCCACAACCTGTCTCTAAATAAAATATTTTAAAAAGCAGAGGATGTGGCTCAGTGGTAAAGTGCCTCTGGGTTCAATCCCTGGTATCAAATCATCATCATAATTATTAAAAGTGTTAAATTTTTATTGAAATTTTTAGTAATGATTCTAGAAAATTATTAGATTATCATTCCATTACTTCCTTGTTGGTGATTATTCATGGAGAAAAAAACATACCGAACATTATGCTTTAAAAGATACCAAAGAAATATACAGAAGTAAAGTTAGAAAGAGATTGTCTTCTTATATATTAATTTTATTTACTTTGCAAAATGATTCAACACAGGTTGCCTAGAGATGTGTTGTTCTACAAACTGATAGAACAAGCACAATAATAGAAATGTTCTAATTCGGTTCTTAAAGAAAGACATGAAAATGTTAGTTTTAATCTCATTTATAAAAAGAAAACTGAGGGCTGGGGCTCAGTGGTAGAGCGCTTGCCTAGCATACATGAGACACTGGATTTGATCCTCAGCATCACATAAAAATAAACAAATAAAATAAAGGCATATATCCATCTACAATTAAAACAATAAAATAAAATAGAAAAGAAAACTTAGACTTTTTAGGTCATGTGACTTATCCAAGAATATAAAGGTGGTTAAGTGTTTTGAGTCTCAGTTTTAAGTCCACAACCTGACCTCTTAACCAGTTCAAATATTGCCTCCCAAGAACAGACACAATTTGAACAACAAAGGGGTGAAGAAAAAGAAGAATCTTTAAATAGTAAACACAAACACAGGCACACATGCATGCACATAATAATACCTGACTGCTTACTCTGCCAGAAGCTACTTATTTGCTTAGCTTTGACAGTACATACTCAAATTGAAGAGGTATATCTAAGTTCTAAACTTCAAGAATGAGCATCTCCATACAAAGACCTTTCCTTCGTGCTAGAACTCTTTGCTACTTTATTCAGATCTCCATCCCAGATACATAATTTCTTGCAGTTTTATCTTTAAAAAGTGCTTTGAAATATAAATTAAGAGTTCTCTTCTTCCCCAGAATTGTTCTTTCAAATACAGTGTATTCAGGAAAAGAAGACAGCTAAGCAAACCTGAACTCAGATTATATTTTATTTTTGAATGATTTTAAGTCTAAAAATAAATTGCACCAGATATTTAGTTAAAATGCTCAAGAGGATCTATTCCTGCTAAACAGGAGGGCAACAAAAATTCTGTGCAATTTCAAAAAATTATAAAGCTCCACGCAACTGTCAAAAACAACTGTTTCAGCCCTCAAAAAATCAACCATAGGCTTACCAAAAAACTGAGAAGTGGTTATTCATGAAAACCACTGAACTCTGGTTAAGAACAATATAAGTCTGTGGAGGGTTTTCTGGGACAAGCTCCCAGCTCTGTATATGATAGTTCAACCAGGATAAGACTGGATGTGATAACAAGAAATATTGCTAATAACGCCAAAGGGGAGCTAATCTGAAGTATTGTCAAAGTGGTGATGTTAGTGGCACATGAACAGAAAAGGCCAGCACCTCCACTAACTGAGGTAGTGTGCCTTTTTCATGTAAGTGACAGACTGGCAGTGCAACAGAACAAATATTTGTGTCCTTCCAATATGCATATTTTGAATTCTGAAGCCCAAAGTGATAGATAGTATTAGGAAATGAGGCCTCTGGAAGGTACTTAGCTCAGGAGGGCTCTACCCTCATAAATAAGATTAGTGTCCTTATAAAAACTACCACAGAGAGCTCTCTTGCCCCTTCGACCCTCATGTGAGGTTACACAATAAGTCAAAAATATGCACCCAAAAAAGGGTGTTCACCAGAACCACTCATCCTAGAACCCTGATCATATGACTTCCAGTTACAAATTGGAAGACAAATCTGTTGTTAATGAGTGGCCCCAATCTATGATACTTTGTTATAGCACCCTGACCTGACTAAAGAAGACAGGTAAGCAAAACAAGGATGTAAAAGGTAATTCTGGAAGGTGATTCACCCACATGGGTTTCAGCAGAACCACCAAATATCCAGCATTCATTGAGACTGATATATGTCTGCATAGCACAGACAAGAATGTACATAAGCCACTCATATATCCTTAGCAAGAGAAACTGAGATCACACAAACACAGGGGGGCCCAATAGAAAAGAAAATACAGGAAAAACAACCTAGTCAATGAATCCACTGCATGTCCACACATAGATCCATGAGCAGAGTAAGTCTTACTTACTCAAACTATTTGAGCACAATCTCAGACTAATCAATAATTGAAATGAAAAGTTTTAAGAAAACGGAGGAAATATTTAGAAAGTTAAGCTTGAAAATTTAAAAAAAAATTAAACATAGATATCAGTAGATGCAAAACTTAGGTGACATGCTTCAACTAGAAATTTAACAAAACAACAGAAAACAAAACAATACTGTCAGGAGAGTGGAAAAATCCATACTTTCTACAAAATGTTATCTAAAAAGTTCAATAACAACAAAAACTTATAAGACATACAAAGAAACATAAAATTATGACAATAAAATTATAACTTGTTGGCACAACAAAAAACAGCAGTCAAAAAAATCTCTGAATATTCGATACTGAATTAACAGATAAAACCCTTCAAAGCAGCTATTACAAACATGTCAAAAATATAAAGGAAATCTTATACAAAGAAACAAAGTGTGAAAAATTATTTAAACAAATTCAAGAATACAAAGGTATAGTTATGGAATTGAATTATTCACCAGAGAAACAGGATAGCAAAATTGAGATATCAAAAGAAAGAATTAGTGACCTTCAACAGAATACTACACAAACTGTTGATTCTAAAGGGGAAAAAAAGATTGAAAAAGAAATTAGCAAGACCCTCTGAGAACACCAAGTGCACCATACCTGTATTAGAGTCTCGGAAGAGAAGGGAGGAAAAAAGAGGAGATGAAAAATAGGTATAAAAAAAAAAACAAAAAACTGAAAACATCCCAAACTTAGAAAAATCTAAACTACACATTTAATCTCAATAAGTTACACTTAGTAAAAATTCAGAGACTCCATGTTTAGTTATCTTATATGCCAAAAAGAAAAATTCTAAAAGCAATGAAAGGTAAATGACTCATTTCATATGAAGGAATCACAGAAAGATTTACAGCTGACTTCTCATTCAAAAACAATTAATGCAAGAAGCAATGGATTGTGTTCAGAGCATCAAAAGAGAAGAAAAAAAATGTTAACCAAGAGTCTCTATCTAGCAAAATCATTTTTAAAAACTGAAGGACAAACAAAAACTGAGATGTGTTGCTATCACACCAGGCTCAAAAGAAATACTAATGCAAACATCATGACAAGGTAACTCAAATCCTGCAAAAGGTAAAGTGCTTAAAACAAAAAAGTGGGGGTAAGAATAAAAGACCCTCAAAATATACATTTTCACATTTCTTCTTTCAACTTCTTTAAAATACATAAAAATGTAAAATGCAAAGTAACACATATATATATGATTATAAAAGCATTAATTATAACTGTATACCAGGTTTATAATATATACCAGTATAATATATATGACAAGAGAGCAAAAGAGAGAAAAAAGGAAATATACCTCAACAGTTTTTATATTTTACCAGAATCAAGGAAGTATTATTTTGAAACATATAAGAACAAATATAGAAGTACAGTATAATTCCTAGAACATACTACACACATAGACATACCACAAACTACAACAGAGACAACGTACTACAACAGACATACATTTAAAAAAGTCAAAAAGCACAAGTATTAAAGTGTTCAACTAATAAAAAAAGCAGAGAGATAGATAGACAGATATTCATTTGACAGAAAAGAAGACAGTAAAGGAGAAACAAAGCAATAAAAACCCAAAGATATAGGATAACAAATTGAAAAATACCAGCTGTAAATCCAACCACAACAGTATTTGCTTACATTAAATGAACATGAATATGGTCAACACCCAACTTACCTAACACCAGCAATAAAAAATAAAACTGATAAATTGGACTTATTGAAAATTGAACACTTTTGCATTTCAAAAGACAAAGTAATGAAAAGGCTTAAAGACACATAACAGGAAATATCTGCATGTCAAATGGACTTGTGCACACAAAAATCCTTAAAACTCAATAGAAAGATAAACAATCACATTCAAAAACAGGCAAAGATTTGAGTAGACATTTCTCCAAAGAATCTATACAAATGGGCAATAAAACATAAAATATTTTCAAAATTATTATTCATTAGGAAATGCAAATCAAATACACAATCAGATAAAACTTCATATCTACTAGGATGCCTATAATCAAAAAGATAAACAATAAACAGTATTGGTGAGAACACAAGAATCTGGAATCCTCATATACTACTAGTAAAAGTATCAAGTAATACAACAACTTTGGTAGAACCAGACATTTTCTTAATTAAACATACACTGAACATATAACACAATAATTCTAGTCCTAGCAATACATCAAAGAGAACAGAGAACATAAATCCATGCAATAGCTTGACAAAAATGTTCATAGCAGCATTATTCACAAGAAATAAAAAGCAAATAGTATCCAATTGATAAACCGTAAACCAAATGTTCATAAAACATTGTTTTGCTTGGGGCTGAGGCTGTGGCTCAGTGGTAGAGCACCTGCCTTGCACGTGAGGAACTGGGGTGGATCCCTAGCATCACATAAAAAATAAATAAAGATATTGAGTTCATCTACAACTAAAAAACCATTTTTTTTAAGAAAAACATTGATGTGCTATTGAAATGGAAGAAATACCAATACATGTTACAATGTGGATAAATCTTAAGACCATTCTGCTTTATAGAAGAGATCAGGTGGAAAATACTACCAATATATGATTCCATTTATATGAAATGTTCAAAAGATGCAAATTAATAGGGATAGAAATTTTTAAAACTGCATTGTGATGGTTACAAACCTCTATAAGTTTACTAAAAATAAGTCAACACATAGTAAATTTTATACTATGTATCAATTTTTAACAGTAGGTAAAAACCAGTGTGAAATGTATTATTTTTGCAACACTAACTTCAACTCTCATGTCATAAAATAGCACTCAAATCTCCTAGAGTTTGATATGTTCAATGGGCATTGTCATCTTCATAAATATTGGGGAAAATTTTAATTAAAGCATATAAACATAGTCCTTATTTAAAAATCTCCCCCTTTTCAATTAGACTATCATGAAAATAATGTCTCATTCTTCAGAGGAAGGCCTCTATTTTTGTTATATTATTATTATAAATTAAAGTTAAAAGTAAATTGAATGACTTAAAACACATAGTAATCAGAGAAAGACCAGTTAAAATGTAACTGGCAATAAAAATACAGAATGAAATCTTTCTGATTGTATAAAGTGACTTCTATTATATTTAACCAATTACTGTTTACCAAAAACTCTGAAGAACATTAGATCATATTATGGTTTTAAAACATTTTTTTCTTATTTCTTTTTTATAATTTTTTTTATTTATAAATGGACACAATATTTTTATTTTATTTATTTTTATATGGTGCTGAGGATAGAACCCAGTACCTCACATGTGCTAGGCAAGTGCTGCACCGCTGAGACCCAGCCCCAGCCCAAGCCCTTTTTCTTCTTGTTTCTTACTCACAGGAAATAGCTAAAAAGATTATGTACATAATTCAGGTAGCAATAATACAAATAGACTCAGTGACTGATGGCTAATACAAAAGATTTCTTTAGAGCGACAATACTGGATGAACTAGACATAGTCTTGATTTTTTTTTTTTTTTTTTTTTGATACTGGGGATTGAACTCAAGGACACTCAACCACTGAGCCACATCCCCAGCCCTATTTTGTATTTTATTTAGAGATAGGGTCTCACTGAGTGACTTAGCACCTCACTGTTGCTGAGGCTGGCTGTGACACATGATACTCCTGCCTCAGCCTCCAGAGCCTCTGGAACTACACGTTGTGCACCAGTGTACCTGGATTTGATTAATTTTTATTACTGACAATCTGGCCAGATTTTCTTTCTTCAATTGAGAAGAAACAGTATATAATAAGCAAGTAGGAAAGAATGAAGCAAGATGTTCAAGAGCACAGGAAGGAGAAAAGTCCTGGAAATTTAACAGCAAGTTATATGAAAAATGTGCAGTGGCACATATTGATGATAGCTAATAATAATTGAGAATAGTAAAAACAATTAACATTCGTTAAACACTTACTATATGCAAGCTGTAATTCTAAATACCAATAGCCATCCATTTAATTACCACAGTAACTCTATGAAATAAACACTATTATCATACTCATTTTACAGATAAAGAAATGACACTGAGTGGTTTGACAAATTAAGTTCAGGTTAAACAGGCAAAACCAATTCTAGCTACACAAACAACCTTCCTGCTGATACTCAAACTCACAAAATACACTCCCAAGTAAATATTTTTAACATCTGCTATTCCCACTAATGGGAACTGCTCTTTCCCCAACTATTGGCAGAATTTCATTCAGATCTCCTCTCAAACATTTCCTTTCATATTGGCCATTCTTGATCATCATATTGAAGAGATCAGCTTTATGCTGGGGATGTAGCTCACTGGTAGAGTGTTTGTATAGCAAGCTTGAGGTCCTCAATTCCATCCTCAGCATCCCTCCACTCCCCCCCCTTAAAAACAAAAAGTCACCTTCTATCTCATTCTATCTCTTCACCCTATTTTATTTTATTCCTAGAACATTTATATTATACACATCATATATTTGTTTTCTACCTCTGCCAGTAGCATGTAAGCTTCATGAGGACAGAAACTTTATCTTATTCACTAGTCCTAGAACAATACCTCAAGGATGGTAGGCAAAACAATTAATTAATCATTCCCTTAAGAAAGAAATTAATAGCCACAATAGGAATTAATCACTAAATAGGGATAACAGGAAGGCATTAAAATGTATTTCTTATGCTTATGAAATAACTGAAAATAATGACAAAGTAAAATTAATAATGGAAAAATGAAAAGAAACTGATGGCTAACAGAAACTGTAATACTTTATTAAAACTTTAAATAGAAAACGACTGTGCTTATTTGTGTTAACCAAAGATAGGTCAAAAGATAATGCTGAACATTCACAAGGTGCTATACACTGTTTGAATTCCAAGCCCATAATTCCAAAATAAAAATAGGTATGAAAAATTTACTAATTTCATTAGGTTTAATTTTTCTTACTAATATTAGGTAACAATATTTCCATAACCCCACCCTGTCAAATCATGTAGTTCCCTTAATCACCCTTCACCACACAAAATGCATGCAATTACTTGTAAACATTAAAGTCCCTTTTCTATACAAATTCTTCCATATCGTCTATGGAAGTGACTTATCTATCATCATTTAAATTTCTAGAAAAATTCAATTTGATTTTATTTTCATGTTTAGAATTGTCTCTGAATTCAATGTCTTCTTTAGTCTGAGGAAATAGTAAAGAAAGGAAGAAATAGTACGAGAAAGAAAGGAAGGAAGGAAGGAAGGAAGGAAGGAAGGAAGGGGGAGGGAGAGAAAGAAACTTTTCTTCACAAGAGAGANATATATATATATATATATAAAATCTTAAATGGAGGGAGCTATTTGAGGTGTAGGGTAGAGTGAGTCCTTATTACCAATGCTTACTATTATTGGAATAGCTATATTAAAATAAGAATAATACTGCTGACAATCTGTCTCATGATCATATGATGTTAACCACATAGACACAAAATCAGAAAGAATCCTAAAGTCTACTCAAAATAGTAAGAGATAACTGATGCAACCTGAGGAATCAGTTTCATTCTAACTCATAAGTGATTTAGAATGAAGAAAAAAATCCTAAAGACCAATGCCCTTTGTTTTGCATATTTGGTTCAAAACACAGGTGGCTTACTATCTGTATCATTAAGCCATTCAAACATTATTTGCTTTACATTTACCAAGGATTCTGTAGAGTGTTAGAAACAAAATGACTGGAGAAGAATGCTTAGTTAATGTTGGTTTTAAAAGGGGAGGGGAGGAGAGGGGAGGGAAGAGAGGGGAGGGGAGGGGAGAAGGGAGGCAGGGGATAGAAAGGAGGGAGGAAGCTGAGGTTATAGTTCAGTGGTAGAGCCCTTGCCTAGCAAGTGTGAGGCACCTGGTTAAATCCTCAGCACTACATAAAGATAGATAGATAGATAGATAGATAGATAGATAGATAGATAGATAGATGGTAGGTAGGTATTGTGTCCATCTACAACTAAAAATAATATATTTTTTAAAAAGAAAGAAGTAAATTTCTATAAATGTCATGAGGATTAAGAAAGATGACTTATACCTAAGTGCCTGATATGTGGATTTCAACACATGATCTGAGGAGAAGGTAGTATTTGATCCCCAATTTGTAGAGTGTAACTCTGGAGATCTTAGAAAAAATGAAGGTAGATCTGAGAAAGACAGCACACCAAAATTAGTGTGAAACAAGTAGAAACTAAAAGGAGAAACTTCTTAGGATGATTAAAATCTGTGAGTAAGCTGGTTACTTCTAATCCCCACACAAAGCATAAAAACCATGAATTTTCTCATAAAATATTAAGTAGATTTTGCCTTATGGACAAATGACTTGAGAATGTTGATTTTAAAGAATCACGGAAAAGTAAGATAAGAGGAACTAAAGGACTGAGATTCTAGATCACTGTGCTCAGCAAAAACCCTAGGGGATTGGGTCAAGGCTACTAGGAGCCTCTGCTGAATTACACCCAAAATGTGTGTGTGCATGTGTGTGTGTGTGCGTGCGTGTGTGTGTGTGTGTGTGTGCGCGCGCCCTTTGATAAGTCAATCTAGCCACAAACGGGCAAATTTTCATTTTTGAAATACACATTACAGCAAATAATTCACCTGACATTCAAATGCAACAAAATGAAGCCAAACTCATTATTTTTATCTTAATACATGTGTGATTTCTTAGCATGACCCATCTAAACTATGGAATTTAACGAATAGTTTCTCACAAGAAATGGTAAGTAGAACAGATTACATGGCCAATAATTATGGTACCAAGCTATAAGGAGCTTTAAAAAGAACAGCTCGTTTTGCATATGTAACATGTTTCTCTTAGTGTCTAAGACTAGCAGAACCAAAGAAACCCACATCCTAAGCCACAGAATAGAGAGCCACCTGGTTTTGTTCTTATCACAGGATGACAAAATGCTTTCAATCCCCTAATGTAATGCAGACATCCTCAACATTTGTATTGTGTTTTTTAACTAACAAAACTGTTGAATCCTTCCTGAGTACTAGAATGGTCAAAGGGTCCAATGCAAACACTTCTTGAGATACATTTTGTTTCACATTTAAAGGGATATGCTTAATGATTGGCATAAATTTCAAAATGTGGCCTTTTCTCTCTTTCTTTCTTTCTTCTTTTTTTTTTTCTCATAAGATTAAGTAGGATTAAAAAGCTTTCAGGAACCTTTGATTATAAAATGTTTAAATCAATGCCATCTTTGCTGTGTTCATCGATCAGCCCCAAGAAAATATTAAGAATTTTTTCAGAACAAGAAACATGTTTTTAATGATTGAATTCCGTGATAATAATTATAAGCAAGGGTGAAGAAATAAATACATAATATTTTTGAAACTGGCTTTCTATTAAAATATGTCTATTTTAAAGTGATGAAAAATGAAAATATTTTTCCACTTCATCAAAATGACTTAAAATAACTTCTAATTTTTTTTTTTTTGGTAAAAAGTGATATAAAGAAGTGAGTCAATGATTTACTAAGGCCATAATTTCTATGGTTCTAGTGAGAAAAATGTGGGATTCTGATAATGTAGTTAACTATAAGAAATGTGTAAATAATTAACAGGCATCACCACTTACATTAAATTTCTGCAGATTTGATCAGAGAATACTAATGAGTTAAAGGAATACTATGTCCTACAATTTTCCATGAAAAGGAACTCTCCTGGCCAAAAAATATGGGGTTTTTTTGTTGTTAAAAACACTGCTAAAACCTTCACTTTTCCTTGTTTCAGCTTCACAGACTATTATTCAACTTTATTATGTTTTACGTAACACTGTAGAAAGAAGTTGCAATAATGTCATAATTGGAGAGGCTTAATCAATATAAGATATAGAAACCCATAAGATAAAAAAAAGTCTTTTTTAATCAATATAAGATAAAGAAAACAGGATATCAATTTTTTTACTTTGAAATGTCACATTATTATAAAAGTGAATAATTTTTAAAACAAAGATCAATATATTTAACATATCATTCATACGATATTAACTACCCCCCATTCTATAATTCAGATTGCACATTAGAATCATCTACAGATCTGAAAAATATACAAACCTCAACCCCAAGAGATTCTGATTCAATTATTATGGGTAGGGACTCAGGCATTAGTATTTTTAAAAAGCACTTTAGATAATTTTAATCTGCAATCAGGAATAAGAATCTTTGCTCTAGACCGTGATCAGAATTCTAAAAATATTTCTAAAATTAAAACTTTTGAAAACTAATATCATTACTTTATAATGTGAAGTCCTTCATATATGTTCATTTTCCTATACCCTAATCTATAACCTTCCTGCCTCTATTTAACTTAATATTTAACTTAAGAAAGTATAGTATCTGGAGGATACTATAGAGCTTATTTATACAACCAACTCGTAGGCCCCAGAAGGAATAATAGTTCACAGCTGCATTATAATTTTTAGGCTGACTACAACCAACTCAGAAGATCTGACCCCTATGCAGGATAATACTTTTCCAGAACACGCATTTTTGGAATCTTGCTAAGGAGAGATGAATAGGAGATGCCTTTAGTTTGGAATTAGTGGTTAACAGAAACTTCCTCATGGTAGAAGAATGGTTTCCAGAAATATTTCTATTGCCCACCACACCAACATGCCTGTTTTATATTATGAAGGTGCAGAACCAGAAGTCATAATCATAATACATTGTATAGCACACTATCACCACAATATGTAGATAAAGAAAAAACAACAACTGATAACCCTAGTACTAGTTACCCACAGGAAGAGATGGTCCCTGCTAAGCAATGGACTCCAAAGTGGGAAAGGTAGGTACAGGGGCAAAGAAATAAGAGAGTGTAAAGGGCTCAAATCCAAATGGCAAGGAACACACCACTCAATCTGACTGGTTATCCATCACTATTTCTACATTCTAGAATTCATAATGGTGTCTATCAAAAAGATCCAAAGTTATTGTACTGGGAATCCTATCTCTAAGTCCCATTTCACTCCCACTGAAGGACATGACCAAGCTGTCTAATAAAAAATCAATTTATGGTATAGTCTTCAGAAAAATGAAACAGAACTTTAAAACATCATCTAAAAGTAGGTACCACCAACACTACTGAAAATCACTGTTTGCATTTTCATGAACAGAACCAGTTTAAAATGATCTTCTATCTAATATAATACATAAATTTTGCATAGAGTGATGATCATAATCAACTGCCAATAAGTATATTAACATTCAATTTCAATTTTAAAAAATGTAAAAGTAGAATTATTGGCTACATCAATTAAGAAAGCATTGTATTCCAAATAACAGCTTAATCAACAATGACTTATATAAGCAAAAGGTTGTTCTTTTAAATTAAAGTAACTACAGGTAGTTGGTTGCTAGGATGGGGTTAGCTGTCACTGGCACAACTAAGGACTAGGATCTTTCAACTGTACTATTCTGCTTTTAATCCTCATGTCTGTTACTATGTTGTCACTTTCCAACTTAAATCAAAATTAACTCAGAAAGAAAAGAGTCAAATAGCACAGGTCACTTGTTACTTCTGTCAAGAAGTGAAAGCCCTGTAGCAGGTTTTTAGTTATTCTTCTTTAGACAAAACTCCATCATAAAGTTCTTAGTGGAAAAAATGTACAACATGCAATAACAGATGGGGGATTGCAGCAGAGATATACACATACCAACAAAAGGAGGTGGAAATAATAGAAATAAAAAATTGAACATTAGAGATGACTTCCTTGAACTTACCAGCAGTAACGACAGAACTAAATAAATAATCAGTAAACCTGAGGACAGGTGAGCAGACAGAAATAATCCAAACTGAAACACAAAAGGAAAAAAGAGAACAGAGGACTGAAGAGCTTAGTAACAATATTAAATAGTCTCACCTATGTAAAATTATAATCTCAGAAGGAAAAGAAATAAGCAGCATATTGGATGAAAATATCTGTAAAACACATACCTGATAAAGAACCTGTATTTAGATTAAATAAAGAAATCTCATAACTCAATAAGAAGATGATGAGACAAAACAAAACAATAAACAACAAAAACATAGCAAAGGATTAGAACAGACACTTGCCCAAAAGAAGATATCTGAATGACTAAGAAGCACATGAAAAGATGTTCAATCCAATTGATCATTAAAACCACACTTTCATACCATTACACACCCATTAGAATGGCTAACATTTGAAAGACTGACAACAACAAGCATTGGGGAGAATCTGAACATACCAGAACTCTCATGCATTGCTAGTAGGTCAGTAACATTATACAAAAGCCCTTTGGAAAATCCTTTAACAACTTTTCATACAAGTAAACACAGACTATATGACCCAGCAGTCCCACTGTTAGGTAATAAATGATTAAACAATAGTCTTAAATTTGAACTGGCAGCAGCACACCAGGATCTCTAAAAAGACCTAACATAGATGAAGTGCTTTGTATGGATAGGAGCCAGCCAAAGTCATTACTTTCTCATCACTTTAACCTAATGCATGACAAGAACAAAGAAGAAAAGCATTCACTTCAGCATATACTTCAGTTACACCAAAGGCTGCTCTCTTAGAATGTCTCTTAGGACTTTCCATCTAGCTCCACAGCTTTCAAAGAGCTTACTAAATACTAAGCATTCATCTTTCCTGTGAAACTGTTAGAATTCTTCCCCTTGAGATACTGAAATGATGATAAAGCTATTTATTAGTTTGTTTATTTATTTATGTGGATCGAACCCAAGGATGCTTAAACACTGAGCCACATCCATTATAATCCTTTTTATTTTTCGAGACAGGGTCTCACTAAATTGCTAAGGCTGGCTTCAAACATGTGATCTTCCTGCTTCAGCCTCCTGAGTCACTGGGATTACAGGCATGTGCCATCTTCATCTCTCCCCAAAAGTCTCCTTATGTCCCTTATAGTTAATCCCATCTCCTCATCTCTGAAACAGTGTCACCATTAGGAATTATATTACATACAGTCTTTTACATTTGACTTTCTTCATGTAGTATAATGCTTTTGAGAAATATCAATATTGACTTTTGTATTTGTTGATTTTTCTTGTGACTAGTACCCCACTGTATGTATGTACCAGTTTATTTATTCATTTACCAGTTAATGGAGTTTTCTAGTTTTGACTTATTATGAATAAAGTGGTTTTGAACATACAAACATAACATATCCTTGCCCTCAAGATACCCACATATCACATTTCTTTACTTTTCAGGATTCTTTTCCAATGTCACCTAGTCAAATAGACTTCTATTCTTGTCTCTAGTATCCCTACCCTGCTTTTTTTTCTTAAAAGGTTTTAGCACTGCCATCATTTATGTTACACATTTTAGAAGGGAGATATCTGGCATGTTATCTGCTTTGAGTAGAGGGAACATTATTACTTCCATGAGAGCAAGAACCTGTTTTCCTCACTGCTCTATCTCCTCTGCTTAATAAAGTGTTGGGTACTAAGGTGGAGTGAAATGAGGTCAAAAGAGTAGAGAAGGGTGAGCAAGAAAAGGAAAGTGAGAAAGGAGCAAAGGAAGAAAGGCTGAAAAGAAGAAAAGAAATTGTCTTACAACTGGATATATCTGATGGGGAGTCTGCATTGTACTGTGATTTCCAGGATGGAAAAGAATCGGGATAAGTTAGCAAGAGTATTAATAGTAGATTCTTTCTAAACTTGGCTGAAAGAAGAGTTTAAGAAATGGTACAGGAATATGTAAACCATATTCTTCGGCATAGCAATGGTCCTTAAACTTAAAAATGCATCAGAATCCGTTGGAAGATTTATTACTATACAAATACTGGGCCCCATTCTCGTGTTTCTACTTCAGTGGGTCTAGGATAGGGGTCTAGAACCAAATCTCTACAGGCTCTGAATCGAAGATTCATGATTTATAAGAAATATCAAAATGTTTTTCCCATATCAGCAGTAATGGCATCATCTGGGAACAAATTATCCTGTTACTAAATCAGTAAGATCTCAGGTGAAACTCTCCATCATTGCTTTTAATTACTTAAAATCCCTGAACCTGGAGTTCTAATTCCATCAGGTTCCGGTTAAAAATAAGCCAAAGTTGGATTGTGTGTGTTCACTGTGAACAGAGAGGTGGGCACATAAGTACCTTGCACAGAAAGAGAATGAAAAGGTGTTTTGTTTTCGTTGTTGTTCTTGTTGTTTTAATAAAAACTATGAGAAGAAGGGAAAACTCGGCTTAAACTCTGAAAGGCCATCAATAACATACAATGAAATCTGGGCTCAAACATCTCCAAACCATATCTCTGTCGCACACTCATGCTCTCTCTTGCTGTGTGTGTGTGTGTGTGTGTGTGTCCATGTGTGCATGTGCATTTGTATGTGTGGTGTGGGGATTTGTATGTGTGTGTGATGTGGTGCTGGGGATTGAAACCAGGGCCTCACGCATGCTAGGCAAGTACTCTATTGCTGCACTATGTCTTCAGCTCTGTTTTAAAATTTTGAGACAGTGTCTTGCTAAGTTGCCTAGGCAGGCCTCAGACTTTTGGTCCTCCTGCCTCAGCCTGTGGAGTATGTGGAATTTATAGACCTATGCTACCACATTTGACTAC
>NW_025999982.1:12472958-12558491 GCF_001458135.2 Marmota marmota marmota
ACTGTAAGAACTGAGGCAGGAAACCAAGATCTGATCTGGGCTCCATCAAGAGCAATTCTATGGATAAATCAAAACATGTTTGAGGACTTCATTTTACTCATATGAAACAGTAAGCCATTCAGTTTAAAAAATTCTGCACTATGAATGTCCATCAGAATCATATTCTCAGAAGCTTTATAAAACTATGCCACGCACAGGAGTACTTCAGACCTGTGCAATCAAATCATCTGGGGAAAGTGAGAAAAAGTTCTTCAGATTATACAGTGATGTCTCCTTGATGAGTGCTAGTGATCTAAGATGTTACTTTAAAAGCCTCATTCTGTGAAATTTAATTTTATTATTTTCTAGCCAAAACAATGACATATTGAAAATGTCTAAATAATCCTCATTGCATTATTTCAAGGGCTAATGAGTATATGAAAAAAAAAATAAGTCAATGAAAAAGAATAAACTGCTCTAACTGTAATTTGTTCGTAACTGAAAAAGTTAAGTTTCAAGCCAGTGGGTAAAAATACTTACTTTATAGTCTGAAAACTTAAAATAGTCACTAGGGCATAGCCCCAAGGAGGCAGAAATGATTTATGAAACCAGAAGGAAGAGACAGCCTATATAATGGGAGAAAATCTTCACTAGATACTATCTGACGAAGGATTAATATTCAGGACATGTTTTTAAAAACTCAAAAAAAAATTAACAAAAGCTGGTCATAGTTGTGCATGCCTGTATTTCCAGTGATCAGGGAGGCTGAGGCAGGAGGATCCTAAGTTTGAGGCCAGTCTCAGAAACTTAGTGAGACCCTGTCTGAAAACATAAAAATTAAAAGGACTGGGGACTTAGCTGCTTGGTTAAGTGCCCCTGCATTTAATATCCAGTATCAAAAGTGGAGGGGGAAAAACAACAACAACAAAAATTCCAATTAAAAAATGGGAAGATGGCAGATTGCTTGCCTCACATGCACAAGTCCCTGGGTTCGACCCCCAGCACTACAAAAGCGGGGGAGCAGATGATTTGAATAAACACTTTCAAAAGAAGCAATACAAATGGCCGATAAATATATGGGAAAAAAGGCTCAATATCATCAGCCATCAGGGAAAAACAATACAAAATTATGGAATACCACCTCACCCTAGTTAGAATGACTATTACAAAAAAATAAAAATACCAAATGCTGGAGATGATGTGGAGAAAAAGTAACTTTATACACTATTGGTGGAAATGTAAATTAGTACAGCTTTTAGGGAAACCAGTATGAAGTTTCCACAAAAAAAACTAAAAACAGATCTACCATATGATCCAGCTATCCTACTCCTGAATGTATACACAAAGACAATGAAGTTGGCATGTAAAAGAGATACCTGCATGTCCATATTTACTGTGGCATTCTTCATAATGACCAATATATGGAATTAGCCTAGGGGTACATCAACAGATGAATGGATACAGAAAATACAATGTATATATAAAATGAAGTATTATTTAGTCATAAAAATAATGAAATTGTCATTATCAGCAAAATGGACAGAACTAGAAGTTATCATGTTAAGCAAAATAACCCACATACAAAAAGTCAAGTGTTCTTCCTCATATATGTAAACTTAAAAAAAAAAAAAAAGCCAACCTCAAAGTAGAAAAGTAATTACAAGAGACAAGGATAGTTATTGAGGAAGTGGAAGATAAAGAAGCAGGAAGGGTGGTTGGAAATGATGAATGCATGCTGTATGCATATATGGAATATCATAATGAATGTCACTAATATACACAATTAATGTATAACTTTTTTAAAAGTATATCTGTGTAGTTTAGCATAAGCATTGTTAAAAGAGAGGTGAGGTCAGTAGGCTGCCCACACTGGTCCTTAATTCTTGGGCTCAACTGATCCTCCTGCCTCAGTTTCATGAGTAGCTAGGACTACAGGCACACACCTGCACAGAAGGCTATCATAATTTTAAATGGTGTATCTGAAGAGCATCACTGAAATAAAAATGACTTTACACGGAAAACAAGCAGTTTGGGTTTGTTTTTATTTTATTTTCCTTTAAAAATTCTGAATCTTGTATTCTCATGCAATTCTATATTCAAAATATGAATGATAATTTGCTTTTACTTAACTAAGATATTAAATTACTTTATTTTCATAGGGCCCAACTTTTGCCCAGTACCTCCACACTGTTATTCCTAACTATTAACATTAGAATGATTGCTTAATTTTTTTTGTCCAATATCCAAGATCAATTTTAAAATCAAAACATTTTCTTGTGGAATGTAAAAAAGAACATGCTATCTAAAGCTTAACATTCTGGTGGTGTCACTTAATAGGTGCCATGACACAGGCAAGTCCTGAGATACCGACACTTCATCATAATAGTGGTAGCATTGAAAAGACATCCTGCTCTCTCTCCTCTTTAGTACTGCTGATGGAGATGGCAGCTATCTTCTATTCAGCATTTTGCCCCTCTCAGAACTCATTTAAAGCCCAATATAGTTTAAAAAAAAAAACAACCAAGAAGTTCATCTGACAACAGTCATACCAACAGGACAAAATTAAGCCTACCTGGTGGAAACCCACAGTCATTGACAACAGAGTACAGATTAAATTCCAGGGTCACGTCTGATGCCCAACACTGGTTAGGAGCAAAAAGAAAAACAGCACACATGCTACTCAGTGGCTTCCAGAATTACCTAGTCCACAAAGTCAAGAAGCTGGAAGTGCTGCTTATATGCAACAAATCTTACTGTGCTGAGAATGTTTGCAACATTTCCTCCAAGAATTGCAAGGCCATATTTGAAAGAGCAGTCCTAGAATCTGAATGCTAGGCTATGCAGGAAAAAAAATGAAGAAAAAATCCCTGTGCATGTTTTGCGTTTAAATAAAACCAGGAAGAACATCCTGTAGACACAAGGCTCTGTAAAAGTAGCACATACGTGTAAGCTACTGCTGTTTTTAAATGCTTAGTAACTGTCCAAACTTCTAAATATTTTTTTTTTTCTGTATTACAGTTAGGCATGATCTGTACAATAAGTTTTCATTAATTTCAAGGTTACAATGTAACCGGAGGAAAGTTCAAAAAGAGGCAAAGAGAAAAAGGCAACTTCTCTATTATTTTCCAGAACAAATACTTTATTTAGTGTTATAAATTGTGCATGATTTTGTACATTCAGGCTTTTTGTTTTGTTTTTGTATTTTGCAACACAAACAAGACAAAAATACACTTAGGAAATATTTGCTTGAAATAAATGCAAAACCAACATTGAATAAATGTAAATAAATATGGTAAGCACACCTACATAGAAATCAGCACATGCTATTTTTAACCAAACCCCAAAACCACCGTGGCATTTTTATGGCTTATAACTGAAGAGGACTTTTCAAACCAGTGCCCCTAACTTGAACAGTAAGTCACTTCAACATTGATAAAAGATCATAATCTAATGTAATACTAAACACTTAGGTGTCATAAATGTAGATGATTCCTTAAAATCATTTCATTCACAGAAATTCCACTTGATTTTTAAAAATTGCCAGGATTCCAGTGGAACATGGTCACTTATACATACTCATGTTCTTGTTGTTGTTATGTGTAATTATTCCTAAATTTAATTATATATGTATCTATATCAGCCCTGTTCCTCTCATATTTTTAACTTCTTGAAACCAGGGATCACAACTTTTTTAAGATTAAATATGAACATGTCCCCCCAAAAAAGGAAAGATGTCTGGCGATAAACCCCCTAAAGACAGAAAAAAAAATTGGTAGTTGAGCAATTATATTGGTAATCCTTCAGCAGACCAAAGAACCAATCTAGAATTATCAATTAAAAAAAAAACTGATTTTTCAAAAACTTTGACAGGCACAGTGGCACATGCCTATAATCCCAGCAGCTCAGGAGGCTAAAGCAGGAAGATCTTGAGTTTAAAGCCAGTCTCAGCAACTTAGCAAGGCCCTAAGCAACTCAGTGAGACCCTGTCTCGAATAATATATAACAAAAAGGACTAGGGATGTGGCTCAGTGGTTGAGCACCCCTGGGTTCAACCTGCCAGTACAAAAACAAAAACAAAAATCCTTTTCAGTCCAAAGAGGTGATAAAATACAAATGTACACAAAGCATCTAGAGTTACAAATACTGGAGATGATACACGTTAACAATCAAATAACAAACATCCTGATGCCACATAATGAAAAACTCTGGGTAATTCTTTGTGGATTTCTTAGAAAAACACTGTATAAATATCTATTTACCAAAATAAAAATGTTCTTAATTCTCACTCTCTCACACATATTTAAATTTATGGTTACTATTGAAAATATTATTGTAAGACTACATAAATTTAAAGAGAACATTTTCCTAACTATTTTAAGCACAAATTTAGCACTAAAGTAACCACTACATTTTTTGCAATTATAAACACAATTTAGGTAAGGGTCATTTATTAATAAATATAGCTAACAGTTCTGAGCATATCAGGCACTGAGACCTGTATAAGCATAACCTCATATAATTGACAAAACAGCAGTGTTTTATAGAGGTTATCTACTTTACTCATGGTCACATAGTTGTAGGAGCAGGGTTTAAGTCAAATCAGGTCTAGTGAACTTAACAGCTGATATCTTATTATCACAAAACTAGTTTTCATTGAGTGTTATTATCACTGACAAGTCTTATCTTGTAATATATACAGAAATTTGATGCTTTTCAGTGGTTCTAAACCAATAACTGAAAACCAAAGTTTCTCAAGCAGGGCTTGGAAACTTGAGGGATTAGGAAAACCATGTCAACACAGAGCCACAAAGGGCAACATATGTACTTTAAAAGTCTAAATGACAGATGCTTCAAAGACATTAACATACCTTTAGTGCTAAAGAAAACAAAATTCAGTTTAGCTACTCGCTTTTATGAAAAGACATCACCAATACTCTACCATGTATTCCTATTACAGTACTGAACACACTGTACTGTCACTATCCGCTTTATTGTTTACTCAAAACACTGCTCTTTTATCTTTGTATTATGGTACCTACAGAATTATTAATAACAGCACATGTGCATTGCATTATAGCCCCCAATGGTTAAATTAAGAAACTTGTCCAACAATTCTTGTATCCAGGAATAAATGGAATCTACCTGATTCTATTCTTTCATTATAGCTCACTTCAGCAACTAGGTTTCAACATCACAAAGGAAAGAAGTCTGAAGAAAAGTTTGAATGTGTAGCCCACCCTTCCTAGCTAAAGTACTAAATAGTGCACAAGATAATGTTGGGTTCTGCCATGAACTCTTTATGTGACTGTGTACAAAATTACCTGTTCTGATCCCTGAGTTTGTCAATAGACTTAATATATGAAGACACTATCACAAAGTAAAACTCTAATACATGTTAGTTTTTTATTTTCTTCAAATAAGTTTGTTTCCTCTCTCATAAGGACACTTAAGAACATATCATAAAAGATTCTGACCCCTTTATTGATAATCTATTATATATGCTTCAAATCTAAGAAGATAAAGAGCATAAGGTAATTTTAGAACCACAAATTATAAAAAGTGAAGTTGAGGGCTGGGATTGTGGCTCAGAACAACATAAATATAAAATAAAGATATTGTGTCCACTTAAAACTAAAAAATAAATACTAAAAGAGAGAGAGAGAGAGAGAGAGAGAGAGAGAGAGAGAGAGAGAGATTGAGATTGAGTAAGAGGAACTCTGGGCAAACATGACCGTCAACAGCCATAGTGGCACACAATGCTAACTGCTTATATTGACTTTCACTTTTATAAGCTAAAAATCAAAATAGCACCTTTGGAAAATACTCCAAAAGAACACAATAGTGTGTAGAAAGAGATCCTATTTAAATTGAATATTTTTTAAAGTTTTTACAATATTATTTAATCTTTCTGACATTTTGAAGTATAATTATATTCCCCAAATGTTTTTATAATCTAAAAAATGAATACTTTAATAAACAATTAGGTATATATAAAAATAAAATGATTAGCTAATCCTTGAAATTTCTATCTAAAATATCTTCATTTATTTCTCCTCACAGATTCATCTAAAATGTTATTTGTCAAAATATTTTCTATATAGTAAACAGCAGTATTTATTTACATGGAACTTCCTACTATATCACTTACCATGTAATAAAAACTTTGTTATGCATATAGATGTACAATAACATACTTTTATGTTTACATGCAATAATACACACACACATACACACACACACACAACTATATGTCCAGTAGATCATCTTTTACTATTAGAATGAGGTCTTGGATGACACAGGTTACTGCCACTTCACCAACATTTTTTATCTCTAGCACCCAGAACTCATGAATTCACTGAATAACGGATATTTGAAGGCACCCTACTAGAACACCATAGTGGTAGGGAAAGATATATTTTGTGTAATAAAACTGCTTTTCAAAGTGACTAAGTAAATGTATGCTTAGAAAGGAAATGCTAGTTGTAGTCTCAAAGGCACAGTGGTTGCCAAAAGCCTACCCTATAGTTTCCTGAAGTTTTTCCCTTTTTTCAGTTTTACAACTTAATAAATTTTTATGTACTACAGACCAGTGGTGCTTCAGCTGCTGCCTTGAAAGGTACTCATAATAGAAGATGAACCTGAACCAATTATTCCGATGTCTACTGTTCAATATTCTGAAGGAACTACTGCTGCCGTTACCACTGTGCCACAGAACTAACACAGAAATAACTCAGTGGTTCTTTCTTTAACACACTTTATTTTTTTAGAGCAGTTTTAGGTTCACACCAAAGTGTTTCAATTTTTAAGTGGCAATTCCTATGTGGTATCTGATTCTAGTAATATCTAACATGAAGTCTTTTATCTACAGAAGATAGGGTAGATTACTATATTTGCTTTTCAGACAACCTATCTTTGCATCAAGAAAAAAGTGATGGGCACAAAAATGCTACTTCACAACTACTTTTAAGTCTAATAACAAACACAAACACATAAATCCAGAAAATAACAAGAATTGGACTGATATAGAACAACTGCAATCATTGTACACTGGTGACGAAAATATGAAATGGTGCAATCATTGGGGAAAATAGCTGGGTGATTCTTTAATTAAACATATAATTTACACACAACCCAGAAGTTCTACTGCTACCTATATACACAACAACTTGTAAAGAGAGACTTTAAAAAGTACTTGTATATCAGTGTTCCTTACAATATTACCTTACAATATTATTTATAGTAGCCAAAAATTGGAAACCTAAACGTCCATGAAAAGATAGCTGGATTAAAAAGTGCATATACATACAAATGAATACTATTCACACATAAAAAAGAATGATGCACTGATACGTGCTACAACACAGACGACCGAATCTAAGAAAGTAGATTAGTGTTTACCAAGAACTTGGAGGAGAGATGAATGAGGATTGATTTATGTAATGTGTACAGTGTTTCTGTTAAGTGTGATGAAAATGCTTTGGAATATATTATTCAGCAATAAACGAAAAAAGTTATCAATTCACAGAGACACAGAAGAACCTCAAATACACACTAAAAAGTAAAGGAAACTGATCTGAAAGGGCTACATATTCTCTGATTCCAACTGTATGACATTCTGGAAAAGACAAAACTATGGAGACAGCAAAAAAAAAAAAAAACCCTCAGTGTTAGCATAAAGCGAAAGAGGGAGGAATGAATTGGTGGGGCACAGGATATTTAGGGCAGTGACTCTACATCATACTGTGAAAGTGGATCTACGTCATTATACATTTGTCAAAATGACTCCTCAATTTTGACAAATGTACCACACTAATGAAAGACTTTTTAAACAGAAAAGAAGGATGAGAAAGAGATAGTACATGACACTATACTTTCTTTTCATTTTTCTGTAAACCTAAAACTTCTCAAAAAAAATCAATGTTTAAAAAATTTTGGAAATACTGATGATGGCTGCACACTATTGTGAATGTAATGCCAGTGAATTATACACTTAAAAAATGGTTTGATTGCAAACTTTATATTGCATTGTATCCACAAAAAAATGTAAAGTCACAGGCATTCCTTAATTTATAAGAAAAATATCTGACATAGGGGAAAGCTAATAATAATCACAGTCCAATACAGACAACAAAGAAAATCTTCATGGGAAAAAAATCTCACCAAATATTACTCCACTATATTAAGAAGATTTTTCTTAAGTTGTTGATAGGCCTTTATTGTATTTATTTATATGTGATGCTGAGAATCAAACCTAGTGCCTCACACATGCCAGGCCAGTGCATGCCCCAGCCCCAAGAAGATTTATTTTTGAGTGCTTCCTTATGAACAAAAAAGACCTTATCTTTAGAGATCTCTGATTCCACAAAGATAGAAAGTCCCAGAACTCCCAGGCCTTTCCTCTTAAAATTAAAAAATCCAGGATATCACATAACAAAAGGACACATGAAATTTCTGAAAGGTGAAAAAAAAAGAAAGCCTTGATGCCTGCAGACCTCACAATTTGAGGAACAACATGGTAATGAGTCCCCTAGGTTTCCTTCTTGCCATGAAGCAGCAGAGACAAACAAAACGTTTAAAAAAAAAAAAAAAAAGTGTTCCAACAAAAAAAAAAAATTTCATTTTTGGCAATATCTGCCTCACTCTAACCAATCACCATGGAAAAAAGAGTTCTACCCTCCTTTCAACAGACCAAATGGTAAGTTAAATTTTCATTCCAAAATCACCACCCAACTGAAAGCAGCCTAATTCACCCATCAATAAAGAATCAGAAGTTGGCAAGCTAATTGTCCATCATCCAACATGTAGATCCATGGGGGCCCCAACTGCACTCCTGGGGGTGCTGCCAGTGGAGCACAGGTGGGGAATTCCGCTGTTGCTTTAATACTCCAACAGAATAGTCTCTTCCAGGGTACAGCGGTAAGCTGAGCCCCCATGTCCATCTAGTAGCATTAAGGTGTCTTAACTCACAGTTCCAAACAAAACTAGTTACTGCTAGGCCTATTGTCAGCAAGAACCAGAAAGGAGCTGTACCTCCATCCCCAAATAGCACCAAAGAGACTAACCAAGGCAGTACAAGTGAGGGCTGGTCAGAGCTATACTTTTCTCCTATTCCTGGTGTCACTGAGGCCCAGGGTAGAGGTAGAATACCTAGCAGCAAAGAGACTGAACAGATAGTGCCAAGGTGTCAGGAGCTACCACCTAGGAAATGAGCGCTCTTTACCCTTGAGCGATGAGAATGTGGAGATGTGGCAGGCCAGCCATGGGCTGTGTATGTGTGAACTATGAACACTGGGCGCACAAAGTGGACTGAACCAACCTTGCCCCTCTGTGTGGGTGGGCCTCGCTCTGGTCTTTTCCTGCACTCTGCCTATAACCCCCACACAGCTAATGAGATGAGCATGGCCTTCCCAGAAGTCAATCTGCTGACAACAGACCTCAGGAAGCTAGACTCAACCCCCTGAAACCTGACCCCCTTACTCATTTGTATGGCTTCTCCCCAATAAAAGGGTTCAGCAAGTGCTCCTCATGCTCCCTCTCTTTCCACAAAACCCTAAGGTCAGAGGAGCTGTCACAGGACCCAAAGAAAATGGTATTTTTCTGTGACTGTGTGATTATTTCGTGCCAGCCCAGTTCACCTGGAGTGACCTCCAGTGTTTAATTGTGGGATGCAACACCAAGAGTAAGTCAGAACTCCATTCCCCACCCCAAACCCACCCTCAAGGTCAGCAGGACCCAGAGGGTTAAAGGGACAAATTCTGCATCAGTAAGGCCAAAGGAGATGGTAGGATGCAGAGATAGTTGGTACTCCACTTTCCCCTCCCACTATGGGTGGCAGTGGACTCAGCAAGGAATTGATCTCACAGTCCAAATCATTGCCAAAAAAGAAGTGCAAGAAAGTGGCCCATTTCACAAGAAAGCTAAAGAGGTGGTAAACTTCCAAATCCTCATCTGCACCAAGGCAGCATAAGCACAAGTCTGTGTTCCACGTGTTAATGCTGTCACCTGTCACCAAAGTACCTGCCAAGAACCTTTAGAGGAGGAAGAGTTTCCTTTCAAGGGTTTAGACCTTGATTTACCCACACTAGGCCCAAAGTGAGAGGGATCATGACAGAAGGGTGTGGCAGAGGAAAGCTACACACCTATGGCAGCCAGGAAGCAGGGGGAAAGGAAAGGGAGACAGGGGAGAGACTGGGGGTGGGGGGGACTAAGGTATCAGGGACAATATATAAACCCCAAGGGCACACCCCACCTGCCTATAATCACCACACATTCAGCCCATTCATATTAGGATAAATGATTCAGTTACAGTTTTTATATCTAATCACTTTACCTCTGAACATCCTGGTGTCAACACAGGACCTTTTGGGGGACACCTATATCCAAACCATAACAGGAGGGCAGTAGGAAGCTGAACATATATACTCAACCAGCCAGCCCTTCTCATTTTATAACAGAGCCTAGCAGAGCAAGGTAGGGAACAGGGGAGGGATGGAGAGAGGTTGATTAGTCAAACACGATTCAGAACTCAGGATTTGATTTTAAAAATCCCGGTAATACCAAGAACCAGAAAATCATAACATGAATGACAGAAAACAACCAACGAATGTTAAACCAAGTTGAATCTGATGACAAAATTATCTGACAAACGTTTTAAAGTAACCATCATAGACACGTTCAAAAAGCCATTAAAATTCTCTTGAAACAGATGGCACAGTGGCACACACAAGGAATGCCAGTGACTCTGGAGGCTGAGGCAGGAGGTTCCCAAGTTTGAAACTAGCCTCAGTAATTTAGCAACGCCCTAGATTATGTCTCAAAATAAAAAATAAAAATGGCTGGGTATATATCTTAATGGCCATGTGTCCCTCTGTTCAATTCTCCACACACAAAAAAAAGTCTTATAAATAGAAAGCCTCAGGAAAAAGAAAAGGAAATTTTAAAAATAAACAGATTATAACCAAAATGAACTTACTGGATGAACTGGATGCTGGCAGTGGAGATGATGAAGAAACTCAAGGCCCAGAGAGTTTCACGGGAAAATTCTATCAAATAGTAACAGGTTCAGCACACACTACCCCAAAATATGTTAAGCTAAAGAAATTTGAGAAAATCTCAGGAGCACAAAGTCCAACTCTCACCTTCTTCCTATCATTACTCCTGAAGCAGGTCATAAGATTTTATGGCCTTCAGAACTGCCCCTGACAAAGGCCCTCACTTGACAGAGACCCTCTCCATACCTAGAAGAAAGGAATATCCTTACCTCTGAAGATACAGGGTCACAGAAAACTAACTGAACAAACAGAATTTACTATGTTTCTTCTAGTTTATTACCATTAGTTCAGACCTTTTCATCCAACTGAGTTCTCCATGCCCACCCACACCTTCATCAAATCTAGCATCAAAATACACAGGTTAAACTTATTTCTGCAGGTCTACATTTCCTTATGAAGGTTATCCAGTCAAGCAAAACTTTTATTAAATAAACTTATCCTTTCTCTTATTAACCTGCTCTTGAACCTACAATGAGTAAGAAAATGATAATTTTTCTCTTCTACATATAAAATTTACACATCTGTTCCAAACAATAAAGGACCAAGGAAAATTTCCAATTGCTTTTGTGAAAACACAGTACAAAAAGACCAAAGCATAACAAAATCAAAGAATAAGAACAGGAAATGATAGACCAATATTTCTCATGAACCAAGATGCAAAAATGCTCAACCAAAAAATTAGAAAATCAAACCCACTAATATGCTTTAAAAATTACACAAAATGGCTAGTAAAATTCATTCCAGATAGAAAAAGCCATTAAAACATTTATCAATGAATATAATACACTGTATCAACAGATTAAGGAAAACATAGAATCACAGAAACTGATACAGAAGCATATCACATAATCCAACATTTAATGATCAAAAAAACTCTCAGCCCATTGCTGCTTCTGCTCTCTCTCTCCTACACCACACTGTGTAGCTCAGTGCTTACTATCCTTAAACCATGGTACTATCATGACAGGTAGGAAAAAGTACAGTGAAGCAAAAAAGTATAAAAATTAAAAATCAGTGAAAAAAAAAGGAACAGAGTAATGAGAGTTAATGTAGATAGAGTGGACAGGAAGTGATCTCATAAGGGGTAATATGAGAAGAGAATTGAGTAAAATTATGAAAATATTGGGAGAGATGGGCTAAGGAGAGAATTCTAGAAGAAATTAGCAAGTACAAAGGGTGGTTGGGGAGCATACCAGATGCATTTGAAGAGCTAAGAAAACAACTTTCTGGTCTCTGGTTCAGATCTCTTTCCACTATAGCACAATGTCTACCTCCTTAAACTATGATATTCATTTTATAGGTAATATGAATTCATCTCAATGAAATCTTTTTATTCTGCTATATAGTTAGAAAATTAATTCACTATATAATAAATCTTCTTTAAGGTGACTATATCATTGGCAATTCCCCAGAAAGAAATTTTCAAAGGACAAATGTGAGAGATCATTTACCTTGTTCCCAAATGAATGAAATTATGGTGGGCAAAAGCAAATATTAGGCATTATAAACTCTGGGCAGTAAAATAAAAAGTGATATAATTACTATATCACTGAGTGCTGTTACATAGGTTTGATGATAGTCATTCTTTGATCTAAATAAACAGTTTTCTCCAGTTCCCCCTTTCTTTTAGTTTAAGAAATAACAATCCTAAAAAGCCAATTACAAACCATCTTTAACAGTCTCCTATGACTTGGAAATAATAAAGTATACAATGTATGTACTAAAATGACTTTGTACAGCAAAATAAAATATTCAAGGAAAATAAACATATGAAGAATGAATGAATACAGAAAGCTACATAGAAAGTTAACCTACAAATTTCAAAAACACAATAGACTCTTGAAGAATGAAAAGCCAAAAGGAAGAGTTTTCTTTTTCCTTTTTATGTTTATAAATGACAACTTGGCATTAAAGGCTCATTCAGTCTTAAATTAAAAACAAAACTTCTGGAATATCAGTCTATAAAATGAAAAGTATGATTTTCAATGCAAACAGATTTTAGGTTCATTTCAGTTCACATAAAAAATTATAAAATTCTCATTAGCACAAAATTTCAGGAAAACATGTTTCTCTTTTAAAATAGTAAGCCACAGAAAAGTACATGAGCCAAACCTATTCATTTGGCCAAACCTATAGAGGAAATTAAGATGAAGTTTGAATATGGACAACTGTAATGGCTATTTATCACAAAAGGTAAAGAAAGACTTCTGTATCAATCCCCCAAGCTAAAAGGCCACCCAGAGACATTTCACTGATTGAAGCTTAGAAAATCAAAAAGGAAGTCCTTAACACCAAAGAAAACAACACCCTTTCCAGAAGAATTATTTGTGAATCAAACCAAAACCCTTACCTTTGAGACCACTTTTTTATAAAATAGCAAATGATTATATTTTAATTGGAAAGCCATTAAGTAATAATCCCATTTTTCTTGATGTCCCAAACTATATGAAACACAAATGGCAACTTAATAAACACAGGATTGGAAATATCTTCTGAAATACTACCAAAGAAAAATCCCTCTATGCTCATAGCAAAAATTTACACTTTTTAACTTATCTTCCCGTTGGAACTAGGCCAAGGGATTTTCCTACTGAATGCCGCTCTAGGGCATCATTTTCTTCAGGAATGTTCTGCATAAAGGCATTTTGAAACCTTTAATGAAAGTTCCAAAAGAGCAGGTTTTGTTGTCAAGGACTTTATTACATTAAATAAATAAAAAAACATTTGTTTTTTAAAAACTTGTTAAGAATTTTAATGTGTATTGCTAATATCCAAATGATAAAATATAGTGTAAAATATTTCCCAAAATATGTGATTAAGAAATAAAAATTTAATGGGTAAAAAGAATCTATATACACATCCTATAAAAATACTCAAATTCCACAGTTGAAGAAATTATTATTTTAAGTATAAAGTAAAATGAATAAGAAACTCTAATTAACCCAAAGAAATCAGTGGTTCAGGGCAAAGCTTCAAAAAGCAAGACATACCAAATGATTTCAAATCTGACATTCAAATTATACAAACACTTTTACATATTTAAACTCTATACACATACTAATCTGTTGTGCTGAAAATGAAGTGAAAAAGTATACAGGTTTTTCTGGAATAATTCTCATTTGGATCATTAAATTAAACTGGGAATGGATCCTTAGGTCTGAATAAAAATAGGGATTTTAAAAATGTAGTCACCTTGCCCCCACCGCTAGTGCAAGAGACCACCACCCCCGCAGGACCTCCCGTACAAGGCCACCACCTACCAACACAGAGCTCTTCTGGCCACCTCCATCTTGAGACCCTGCAGCTACCTCCATAGCTCCCTGGACTTGGTAGCCTCTACCTTGAGATAGAGGACAGGGCCTGGAGGCAGCCATTCCCTGCAACACAGCCCACCACAACACTGGATCTCAGAACAGCCTGCACAACTCCACCGCACAGCCCATCCTCCATACCCCAGTTCTGAAAGCCTTCATCTTGAGACACCTCCGCCAGCATCGTGGGTTATCTCCAATGCTGTCATTGCCATCTTTAGTTGGGGCAGCTTCCATCTTGGGACCTCAGCAATTGCCTGGAAGCCCAACATCAAGATACCTACTGGTTAGCTGCTGCCGCCACCAACTAGAAACATGACCACTTCCATCTAGAGAAAACAGTCAGGGCCTACCAGACCATCACCAAGGTTCTTGCAGGGTTGGTTACACTGAAGTCTCCCCACTAGGTGTAGTAATTGCCACCATCTTGCTGCAGAGACAGAAGACAGCCTAGCACAAGGTCATTAGGAAAGAAGAGGGTATGAAGGAATTTTGATCATGACTCACACACCCAGCCCAGAACCAACTGGATTCCCTGGGCCAACTCAGGCAGCACTTGCCAGGACCAGACACCAGGCTACTCCCCAATTCCCTCCCCAATCTGGCACGCACTGATGATCTGGTCCCACCAGTCTGGCAATCAACAGAGCCCACCAGCTCCCCAATCTCAGTCTCCCAATACCCCCCTAGCCGCCAACTGGGCCCAGCACTTGCAGCGATGTGGCCGCCACCCGCAGCTCTCAACACCTGGTCCTGATCTCCCAATACAGAACAGCTCTCCATGACCAGCACACAGGTCCCAGCACTCAGCCCTCAGGACCTCAGATAGAGAGGTTCATGAAGGGGAAAGTTAAGGGACAAGAGAGATATAGTTTAGAGACTAAATTAAAGAGCAGGAAATGTGGGGTTCACAGGCGATATAAAGGGCTGAGACCAGGCTCCCATATCACAGGAATGGACCCTAAAGTAGATTCCTGTGGAGCAATCTTCCAACATGAACCCGCAATTGCTATAACCTGCCTCCAGGTGTTCCACCTCCAGGACTGACCCTATAACCCAAGTAACCCTCACCATCCTGAGGGTGGAGATACCAGCATACTCCAAACAACCCCACCTATCCCATGAGAATGGGAAGCAGGGAAAATACTGAACTCCAAAAGAAACAATCGTTCACTTTTCCTTCAAGATTTTTTTTTCTTTCTTTCTTTTTCTGCCCTCACATCCCCAACATTTGTGAAAGCAAGTACTTCTCATGCATCAGACTACTGAGGACTGGGTGTCCTTTTGCTATATATTCTTTTATTTTCACATTTTTTTCTTTTTCTTTTTAAAATTTTTTTCACTCTCTATTTTCCTCCCACTTATCTGTCTTCCAGTAGTCTTTTCTCTCTTTTCTCCTACTAACTGCAAACTTCTTTTGACTTCTCTTTCACAATTCCTATGATCTAATACTATATTCTCACCTCCTACCTTATAAACTCATCCTAAGCCCCACACTAGTTCTCTCTGTCCACCATTAGAAACTGTAGACCCTTCCACAAACCTACCGTTTATACTGTAGTTAATAATCGAAAACATCCTTTCAGATTATTGCAACAAAACTGTAAACATCTTAATAGAAGTTATTTGGTTTAAGGTTGCATATTGTTTGCACTGGATGCTGTTAATATTGATCTTCCCCTAAAAGGTGAGGCATTGGAAACCTACAAGGACACTATAAAACTATAGGGGAGAAATTAAAATACCTTGAATCCACTCGGCCAGAGAAGACACACAAATGCATGAAAATTAAAAGGGAAGAAAGCACCACACAAAAACCAAGATGCGGGCTGGGGTGGTGACTCACTGGTAGAGCACTTGCCTAGCATGTGTGAGGCACTGGGTTAGATGCTCCACACCACATAAAAATAAATTTAAAGAAATGTACTGTGTTCCTCTACAACTTAAAAAATGCTTCAATAATAGAATCCACTGGCAGGAGAGTAGAAGAATGTACATAATTAAAATGATCTGCAAAGTAAGGATGATATAAGAGAGCATGTGCGGGCAGCAAAATATCACTTCAATAAAAAGATAAGAAAGCAAATACAGGTAGGAAAAGATTACTTCAATAAAGATAGATTCTGAAAAGAAAACCAAACAGAAATCTCTGAAATGAAGGAAACAATAAACTAAATAAAAAACTCCGTAGAAAGCATCACCAACAAGACCAGATCATTTGGAAGTCAGAAACTCAGGCAATGAAGACAAAATATTTTTTAATTATTTAATTTAATTTTAATTTTTAAAAATATTTTAAAGATGTTGGTGACCTTTATTTTATTCATTTATTTATATGTGGTCCTAAGAATCAAACCTAGTGCCTCACACGTGCTATGCAAGTGCTCTACAGCTGAGCCACAACCCCAGCCCCAAAATATAGTTACATACCTTGGAAATAAAGTTGATCATACACTGAAGCTGATAAGAAACCATGCACAGAACATCCAAGAAATATGGAATAACATGAAAAAACAAATTTAAGAATTATCAGGATGAGGAAGGCACAGAGAAACAAACCAAAGAAATGCACAATCTTTTCAACAAAATAATAACAGAAAATTTCCCAAACATAAAGAATGAATTAAAAAATCAAATATAGAAGGCTTAAAGAATACCAAATGTACAAAATTACAACAGATCCACATCAAGACACATTACAATGAAAATACCTAGCATATAGAATAAAGATAGAATTTTAAAGGGCAGAATTTTAAATTTTCGAAAGAGAAAAATATCAGATTACATACAGGGAGAAACCAACACAGATTTCTCTGCTCATAATTTCAAAGCTAGGAGATCCTAGAACAACATATACCCAGCTCTGAAAGAAAATGGATGCCACCCAAGAATCTTATATCCAGCAAAATTAAGATTCAGATTTGGGGACAAATAAAAAACTTCTATGATAAAAAAAAAAAAGGTAAAAGAATCTACAACTACAAAGCCTGCACCACAGAACGTTGTAAGCAAAATATTCCAGGAGGAGAAAATGAAAAAGAACAATAAAAATCAACTAAGGGAGGAACTACACTAAAGGAAAAGCCAATCAAAGGAGAAACCAAGTCAAGTTAAAAATAAAAAATAAACAAAAATGACTGGGAATACAATTCATGTCTCAATAATAACCCTAAATATTAGTTAATGGCCTGGACCCAACAATACACTGCCTTCAAGAGACTCATCTCTTAGAAAAAGACATCCACTGACTGAAGGTAAAAGGATAGGAAAAAAATACCTCACTCACATGGACTGCTTAAACAAACAGGGGTTTCCATTCTCATCCAATAAAGCGGACTTCAAACCAAAGTCAGAATGGATAAAGAAGAACATTTCATACTACTTAAGAGAATCATACATCAACAAGACATAACAATCGTAAATATTTATGCCCCAAAACAATAGAACATCTGTGTTCATCATACAAATTCTCTACAGTTTCAAGAATCAAATAGACCAAAACACAATAGTAATGGGTGACTTTAACATATTTTTTCTCACCACTGAGTAGATTTTCCAAACAAAAACTAAACATTGAAACTATAGAACACAATAATACAATCAATAATTTATACTTAACAGACACATATAAAATATTTCATTCATCATCGAGCAAATATACATTCTTCTCAGCAGCACATTGGTCCTTCTCTAAAACAGACCATATGTTATGTCACAAAGCAACTCTTAGCAGATCAAAAAAAATAGAGATACTACCCTGCATTCTATCAGAAAATAATGGAATAAAATTAGAAATCAATGATAAAATAAAAAATAGATGCTACTCCAACACCTGGAGACTAAATAATATGTTGCTGATTAATGAATGATAGCAGAAGACATCAAGGAGGAGATATAAAAAATTTAGAGGTAAATGAAACAATAATACAACATATCAAAATCTCTGGGACGTTATGAAGGCAGTACTAAGAGGAAAGTTCATTGCGCTGGGCTCATTCCTTAAAAGAATAAAAAAGTCAACAAATAAATGTCCTAACATTACATCTCAAAGCCGTAGGAAAAAGAAGAATAAATCAACACCAAAAGTAGTAGAAGACTAATAAGAGCTGAAATAATTAAAATTAGAGCTGAAATCAATGAAAATGAAACAAAAGAAACAATCCAAAAAATTGACAAAAGAAAAAGTTGGTTCTTTTAAAAAATAAATAAAAGTGATAAACCCTTAGAAACAATAATGAAGAGAAGGAGTGAGAAAACTAAAATTACTAAAATTCATGACAAAAAAAGAAAAATCACAACAGATGCTATTGAAATAGAGTCAATAATTACAAACTATTTTGAAAATTTATTCTCCAATAAAATAAAAAATCTCAAAGACACTGACAAATTTCTAGAGACATATGTTTTACTCAAACTAAATTAGAAGGACATACCCAACTTAAACACATCAATTTCAAGCACTGAAATAAAAGATGGCATCAATAGCCTACCAACCAACAAAACCCCAGGACCAGATAAATTCTTAGACAAGTTCTATAAGACCTTCAAGGAAGAACTGATACAAATACTCCTCAAATTATTCCAAGAAATAGAAAAGGAAGAAACCCTTTCAAACTCATTCTGAGACTAGTATAACCTGGATACCAAAACCAGACTAAGACATACCAAGGAAAGAAACCTTCAGACCAATATCCCTGTTGAACATAGAAACAAAAATTCTCAAATTCTGGCAAATCGAATACAAAAACATATTAAAAAGATAATGTAACATGATCAAATGGGGTTCATCTCAAGGAGGCAAGGTTAGGTTTAAAGTACAGAGATCAATAAACGTACTTCATCACATCAATAAACTTAAAGATAAGAATCATATGATCATCTCAATAGAGGCAGAAAAAACATTTGACAAACTACAACACCCCTTCATGTTCAAAACACTAGAAAAACTAGGGATAATAGAAACATATTCTATTGTGTTTATTCTATCTCCACATTCTATTCCCAAGGCCAACATCATTCTAAATGGAGAAAACCTGAAAGCCTTCCCTCTAAAAGCTGGAACAGAGCAAGAATGCCCTCTTTCACTACTTCTCTAGCCAGAACAATCAGACAGACAAAAGAAGGTAAAGAGATACAAACAGGAAAAGGAGTACTCAAACTTTCCCTGTTTGTCAAGGACATAATTCTATACTTAGAAGATCCAAAAACTTCAACCAGAAAACTTCTAGAACAAATAAATGAATTCAGCAAAGTAGCAGGATATAAAATCAATAACCATAAATCAAATACATGTTTATTCATCAGTGATGAATCCTCTGAAAGAGAAATCAGGAAAACTACCCCATTCAAAATAGCCTCAAAAAAATATTTAAAATACTTGGGAATCAACCTAACAAAACAGGTGAAAGATCGCTACAATGAAAACTACAGAACACTAAAGAAAGAAATTAAAGAAGACCTTACAAGATGGAAAGATCTCCCAGAATCTTGGGATAGGCAGAATCAACATTGTCAAAATGGACATAACACCAAAAGCATTATACAGATTTAATGCAATTCCAATTAAAATCCCAATGGCATTCCGTATGGAAATAGAAAAAGCAATCACGAAATTCATTTGAAAAAAATAAGAGACCCAGCATAGCCAAAGAAATACTTAGCAAGAAGACTGAAGCAAGAAGCATCACAATAGCAGACCTTAAACTACACTAGAGAGCTATAGTTACAAAATCAGCATGGTATTGGCACCAAAACGGACACATAGACCAATGGTACAGAACAGAAGACACAGAGAAAAACCCACATGAATATAGTTATCTCATACTAGACAAAGGCATCAAAAACATACAGTGGAGAAAAGACACCCTCTTCAACAAATGGTGCTGGGAGAAATGGAAACCATAAGCAGCAAAGTGAAAAGAAGCTCCTGTCTCTTACCATGCACAAAACTCAACTCAAAGTGGATCAAGGACCTAGGAATTAGACCAGAGACCCTGTATCTAACAGAAGAAAAAACAGGCCCAAATCTTCTTCATGTCAGCTTAAGGACCTGATTTCTTTAACAAGACTCCTAACACACAAGAAAAAAGAAATCAAGAATCAATAAATGGGATGGATTCAAACTAAAAAGCTTCTTCTCAGCAAAAGAAATAATCAATACCTTGAAGAGAGAGCCTATAGAATAGGACAAAATCTATTTTGTCCTCTGATACAGTACCTCTGATACAGAACTAATCTCCAGCATATATAAAGAACTCAAAAAACTTCACTGCCCAAAAAACTCAAATAACCTAATCAATAAATGGCTAAGGAACTGAGCAGACACTTCACAAAAAAAGATATACAATAAATCAACAAATATATGAAAATATATATATTACAAAATTAAATAATGTTCAACATTTTTAGCAATTAAAGGCAAATAAAAGCTATGATAAGATTTCATCTCACTCCACTCAGAATGGCAATTATCCAGAATACAAGCAACATTAAGTGTTGGTGAAGACGTGAAGGAAAACGTACACTCGTTTATTATTGGTGGGACTGCAAATTGGTACAACCACTACAGAATGCAGTACAAAGATTCCTTTAAAAACTTGGAATGGAATGACCATTTCACACAACTATCCCACTCCTTGATCTACACCCAAAGGACATAAAATCAGCATATGACAGTGATGCAGCCACATCAACGTTTATAGCAGCTCAATTCACAATAGCTAAACTATGGAACCACTCTAGATGCCCTTCAATCAATGAATAGATAAAGAAACTGTGGTATAAATATACAATGGAATATTACTCAGCCTTAAAGAAGAATGAAATAACGGCATTTGCAAGTAAATGGATAGATTTGAAGAATATCATGCTAAGTGAAAGAAGCCAATCCCCCAAAAAACAAAGGCCAAATGTTCTCTCTGACAAGTGGATACTGATCCATATGGGGGTGGAGTGGGGAGAAGAATGGAACAACTTTTGATTGGGCAGAGAGGAGTGAGGGGGTGGCAGAGTATGAGGTTGAGAAGCATGTTGGAATGAGATGGACACTATTACCCTATGTACGTGTATGATTGCAGGAATGCTGTGACTCTGCATTGCATACAACCAGAAAAATAAAATTTGTGCTCCATTTGTGTACAATGAGTCAAAATGCATTCTGCTGCCATGTATAACTAATTAGGACAAATAAAAAATAAAATGCACATAGTCTATAAGATTCAAAAAGACATACTTAAAGAGAAGAAAAATACATGTATCTGATAAACAAATTTATCCAAAATATACAAAGAACACTAACAGTTCAACAATAAAAAAACAACTCAATTAAACAGAGGCCAAACAGATGACCAGACACCTCCTAAAAGGAGACATATGGATGGCAAATAAGCATATGAAACAACGTTCAACATGTTATTTGGGAATTACAAACTAAAATAATGAGCTAAAAGTAAATACTTATTAAATTGAAAAAAAACAAATACTGACAATTATCAAATGCTGCAAAAAACTACATCAACAGCTACTGTCATTCACTGTTAATGAAAATATAAAACATAGCACCCACTTTGTAAGACAACTTGATTGTTTCTTACAAAACTAAATATACTCCTATCCAAGAACTAATCAAATCTAAACATTCTTAGGGGCAAATATTAGACAAGATTAGCCACATACAATAAAATACTACTCAGCCATAAAAAGGACAAAATCTTGTCTTTTACAGCAACATGGGTGGAACCGGAGATCATAATTTTGAATAAAGAAAGAGAGAAAAAGACAAATCCCACATGGTTTCACATGTATGTGGAATCTAAAAAAGTAGAGGTCATAGGACTAGGACAAAAACAAACAGCAATGATAGAGTTTCAAAGAATTCTCTATGATGGTGTTTTAAAACTCACATGGTTGGTATTAAGACAGATCATGACCATTACTTTTTCAAAAATGAATTATCAGGGCTGAGGTGTGACTAAGTAATATTTGCTTGCCTAGCATGTACCAGGCCTTGGGTTTGATCCCTGAGGAAGGAGAAGGGGCAGGGGATAGAAAGAGAGGAAGGGCAAGGGAGGGAAGGAAAGGGACGACGGCAAGGATGACAAAATCAGAATGCAGGCATGTTTAGTCAGGGATCAAGGCAGCTCTCTGACACTGATGGTTTGGATTAACAAATATACATCCCCAAAATTAGAAGGAATATACATTGATATAAATGGTATACATTAGTTCCTAAAAAAAATATTATTTATAAATAAGCCCTTTTCAGGAATGTTTGAAGTTCCAAATAAAATAAAACATTTTAAAATTCAGTTCTAAATCTTATTAAAAATTTCTGACTTTTTAAAATTAAGGATATTTTAATATTTTAAAATTACATCATGAAAAACATTGATAAGAAAAACTAAATATGAGTATATGGCATCAAATTAATTTCTGTATTCCCAGGGTCTACAACAGGGCTGTGTTCAACGAATACTTGTTCCTGAACAAGTAAACACCAGTGAATAAGTCAATGTACTCTTACTAGCTTTTTTAAAAACGTTCAAGATATAGTCAATAACAGTTATAATAGTAGAGATAAATATCAAAGACTGTTATACAGAAGTATTGTAAAAAATTAGCCTTCATGTAGAGTATAAGGTTTTGACACACAAAAATAATTAACTTTAGTTCTATAACATGCTTTTGAAATTTAAATTTTTTATCTATTTTTGTTAAACGTCTCTTAGTTTAAAGAGACACTGAACCGCATATGTAGCTTTTCCACATTAGAAACTTAAAATATTAGGTTATGCATCCAAGTGTTCAACTTCCTTTTCTAATTCACTCATTCATTAGCAATTAATGAAAACTTTTTGTTGATTATTGGTAAGTTTAATCATAGGTTATGCTGGTGTTTCACAACTGACATGACTTCACAACCAAAAAGATTCTGTCAATGTGTAGATTTTACAGTTTCCATTAAAAAAGATAAAATAGGAAAACAGTTTTCTATAATTCTTATATTAACTTTATTTTACTACAACATACATAGCCTTTGTCTCTAGGAGAATCATGTATTATGAAACTTAGTTGATTAAAAAACAAAAAGTATTGTTAGTGGTGCCAAGCACCACTAGGCTGAGGTCAGAGGATTAATGAGTTCCATGCCAGTGTTAGCAACTTAAAGAGGCCCTAAATAACTTGGAGAACCTGATTCAAAATCAAAAATTAAAAGGGGTGGGGAGACTGCTGGCATGCCTCATTGGGATATACCTCAATGGTAAAGCATCTCTGGGTTCAATCCGCAGTACCAAAAAAATTTTAAAAAATCTTGTTAGTGATGTACTGGAAGGAAAAAAACCCAACTCTGTCATACATCTGTAAATGTATATTTAAAACAATTATTTAAAAGGAAACCTAAAAATCACAAATTCAAGGAATACCATCCAATTGCTTTTTGTATTAGTGATAACTGTTTTCCCCAAAATGAGCAGAGTAAAATTATCACTAAAACCCTCTATGACTAAATTATTGATACAAAAGTAGTTTAATTTCTAATGTATGTAACAAAATATTTTAAATACACACCTAAATATCAAGTCAAAATCAGTTCTCAAAAAGGGCCCCAAAACAAATAGGAAAACATTTAGTTCTAGAGAAATGTGCTGTAGTTGTATGCAACAAAAAGAATGCAGCTGCAACTGAAGGAAAATTAAACTGAACCTAATGTGATTATTTTTATTATGGTGACTCAATTCAATTTAAACCCAATCTCATCTGGAGTAGTATTCATCAAATCTCATAATGCTTAACATTTTGACTCCAAAAGAAGTAGTTACTTTTGTAGCACATTTATCTGTTTACAGGATTCAAATTATAAAACATGTTGTTTAGTTAAAGTTTGGACATTAATTCTTGGGAATTTCCAAGTTTTTTCTAATTTTTCTTGTACAATAAAAATTGTATGTCAACAACAACAAAAAAAGTCAACTGGCAGCCAAAGCCTCTTTAGTTGTAGCAGGATAATGGAAAGGGCAGAAAGAGAAAACGTGGATTGAGCCTAGCTTTAATGTACAAATGATGGCCAAACAATGCTGTGAAATACTATACAATGTTTTGTAATAACTGGAATAGATAAAGGCACAGGAAATTAAATTGGCTCAAGGAAACAACAACAACAAATAATCAGAATTTACAACATATTTTAATCCCCTCAGTGTATGGAGTGGCTGGCTGGGGCCAGAAGCATTTAAGAGTCCCTTGGTTTGTTGTCCGCTCTCAGGAAAAACCCACTACTTCTACATTAAGAGGTTCATGAATATTATCAATTTTACTATACCATTAAGTGAAGAAGACTGCAAACCATTAGGAATATGTGACCAACTTTTAGAGTACACATCATTAAAACATTAAGAAAGGGGACTGATTTTCATGAGTCAGAAGCCTGCTATATTACATTTAAATCATTATTTTGACAGTGAATAAATAATAAATAATAAATAAATTGAACCCATAATTCCTAATTAAAATAAATTGAACCAATGGGTTCAATTTATTTTAATTAGGAATTGTTATATACATATTTATGTTTGTACAAATTTAAATAACATTAGTTGAAAAATGCTTTAAGTGAAAAATGGAGTCCATTTGGATTTCTTTTCACTCTTTAATGAGATCTGCACTCATTAATAAGACTAAAAAACACTTTGATTAGTGAGGCTAGAATAGACAGAACTAGCCCCAGGTCTAACATTAATAAATTTTGTAATTCCAGGCACATTAACTGCCTCTGAATCCTTAGTTTTCTCATCTGTACTACAGGAGTAATGACAGTTGTTATCCAAGGAAGGGTCTTTGTATTCTAAAGTGTTTAGTCTTAAAACCTAGCATACAATGACAAACATTCACCATTTAGCAAAGACCTGAACACTAGGGAGAATAAAAATATGTTTCACATCAATCAAAAGCATACTTCTTCTTACTTTATCTAATCCATCATAGATAAAATGACAATGAAAACCTTACTGAATGATATCTGTGATAATATTCCATCATTTAAAAAGGGAGGGGACAGTTACATTACTTTAGAAGGACTCCTACCATTCTAAAAATACTGTCCTGCAGCTGTTTAAAATTTATTTTTTTAGACCATAGCACCACTGTTTGGTTGTTTCCAATTTCTAAAACCACAAATAGTAAAAGTGTACTCAGTCTACTGCAAACATAAATAGCAAATGCACGCTTCAGCACTTTTTAAAGGATATGGAAATTGGCAACAAAAATGCAGTTCATGTTGAAAATTTATGACAGTCCTGCCATATTTCTTCAGAAATACAATCAGGTAAAAATTAGGAAGATCTCTACCAGCTGGGTGGTATTTTTATGTTTTTTTTACTTATATTTTCACTAACTGAAAGACCTCCATTATGCAGTTTCTGGCACTTGATAAAATAGAGCAATAGTACCTTTGCTAAAACCACAGTTTCTTTGGTTATGTTTAGCATTACACAAACATCTTTCACCTTAGATATCCTTTTGCATTAGAGTGTTTAATCTTAAATTGACTAAAGGGAATATCTTTTTTCAGAATATTATGCTTTCTGGATGTCATTAAGCAGAAGAATTGTATTTTTATGACTTCTTGAAGATTATGTGTGTGTTTCAATTATGAGGCATTCGGTTCCACAAAAATATTGTGAAAATTACTGCTAAGGGCAAGAATATGAAAAGGATTCAGGGAAACACAGGGAAGACATATTTACTATGTTGCTGTTAATTTGAAAAAGGAGGAGAAAAAATACTCCCTTTATAAAATATATAAAAGCCACAACATAGATTAGTGTCTATTCCCTGTTATGGGTATATATCTAAAAATAACACATCCTCAGTTTTTTAAGAGGAGAAAGAAGAGGAAAACATCCCTGGTACAAAGGGTGAAAATAAACAATATTTCATGTTAAACATGACAGGGAAGGGTAGAAAAAAAGTTTTGTCACCAGGAATAATTTTTCAATATTTTTATTTTTCATTTCAATATTAAAATTCCTAATGCTACCTATTTAAACTAGGAATATTGAAAGATTGTTGTTTAGTCTCTGATTTATTCAATAAAACAGCTGACCTTCAAAATAAAACAAAAAGGTGCTGAATTAACACTTAATGAATAAATGACTAAAAAATGAAAACAAAATGGTATTAGATCATTTCATATAATTTTTTGAAATTTTTTAACTGAATGATTCAAAAATTAGTGAAGCCCAGTGCAGTAGCGTGCACAATAACCAGGTACACTGATGGCTGAGGGAGGAGGATCACTTCTGCCCAGGAATTTGAAACCAGTGATGAAGCGACAGTCCCCTTCTCAAAAGAAAGAAACAAACACTAGTAAATAAACATGACAAACTGTGATCTAATTACTTAAATGAATGAAAGGGAAATTAACAAGGAAATTTTTAGTGGCTCTTGTTTTCAAGGAGTTTCTTTCTTATATGCATTTTTGCCAATCACACTTAACCAGTAAACATAACTAAAGATTCACTAAATGTGTTTTTTAATTAGATACTTACATGTCCCTTCTACTATATGCTTTTTAAACTAATGAAAATAATGCAAAAAAACAAATTATATTATGCAATGTAAAAGAGAAAGACAAATAGAAAGGTTCTGGAGCATTTAGAAAAAATTGACTTTTGTTATTTTTCTTATTTAGTGAAAACAAGATCAAGACCGTCATAAAATTAATATGCTTTGCTTTTTAAGGTCCTTATATATAATCTACCAGCAGTATTTACTTCCCCAAATCTTACACTGTTGCATATGAAACTTTTTAAAGATGATTGTTTTTCTTTGAATTGATAAATCAGAATATGAATCTAACTGCCAAATATAATCTCAAAAAATATACAAATTACATCACTACTTAAGAAACAAACATGCATTTTTCTAATCTCATTTTAGGATCCATTCAGGACTGAAACTTATAAAATCATTCAGAGCTAATTTTTTCCTACTCTTAATGCTGTTTAACACAAATCTGAAAACACTGCATTACGCATTTCCAGAGATTATCTAAAAATGTCTCAAAGTTCTCATCTTTTGGTCTGGTGAAAAAAATATTATCTGAAAGGTTAGCTGCTTTAAATTGCCCATTATTACTTTCAAATGCTACTTAATCAGATTTTCCTAAAACAAGAGTTGGTCTAATCAATATGAAAGCCAGGAACAAAATAATATTTTTAAAATAGCTTTTCAAAATAAGAATATATATTCCACTCAAGTAGTTTTTTTTAAATTTGAAACAGGATCACCTATATAAAAAATGGAGTGTCATTTTGTATTTAGAACAGTGGGGGGAAAAGAATAAAAGTATAAATGTCTACTTACCCCATTTACTATAATCATAAGTTCTGAGATGGAAAGAAATACAAAATTAAACCCTAGCAGTTAATGGTATACACAAACTTGCAATTTAAAACTACAAACTTTCCTCCTAATACTTTATAATAGCTTTTGAGTAAAAGATCTTTTTTTTCCCCTTAAATTAACCATGAGAGAATGGAGAGAAAAGGAATGACCTAGTGCCAATATATTAGAATAAGTACCTGAAATTTTAACTTGTAAAAACAAATAAAGTTTTGGAATTTAGGAATAACCACATAACAATTAATCAATTCCCCATCTTCAACACTTAAAAGAACATCCATTTCTAACTTCATGAAATAAAATTGATTTTGAGGAATACTAATCCTGGTTACTTATATTAGCTGACATAAGTAGTTTTTGACTATGTAAGGTACTATTTCTTTTTTTAATTCAATTTAGAGAGCTCTTGAGTTACTCTGGGCTAAGTCATACTTCCTGCAATTATATTTGAAACACTAATGTCTTAATTATTACTATTAAATACCTATCTCTTCTTTTTTGAGTAGGCATATTAACTTCTAATCACAATTATCATTTTAAGCTCTGAATAACATGAAAACAAGTCATACTGTTTAACGGTACAGAAAAATGTAAAAGAATAGTAGCAAACAGAATGATTATCACACTTTCTCATGCTATTAACTTTCTGTACAAATATTTGTATTAAGTTATAAAAACTTAAAATCTAAGAGGTATAATTTCATCTTCAAGTAGTGCTCCAAAAAGGCTACTGTCATCTTTGGAGAGATAATCTATTTCAAGCTAGAAATGAATACAAGTTTATATTTTAAAATTTATTAATGCAAAGATAATAACTATACTATAAAAACATTATAAATGTTGTTATATTGAAGTAAATTTATAGATATGATTAATGAATACTTCCAATTGAATCAAATTTATTTTTCCTTACTGAAAAAAAAATTCAGTTTAATTTCCAAGTGTTGTCACACCATTCAAAGCTTACATTATGTACAAATAATGTAATCTGAGGCATACAATGGTCATCTGGGAATTACCAATGAAAGCATGAACCTACACAGTTCACTAAGACCTAAAATAATTTTATGAAAAATTTACTTTTTGCACATTGATTACTTATTCACATTAAGACCATTTCCTAGGCTTTTTATCGTATAAACATTCACTTGAATATACAAAAAAATGGAAGTCAAATAGACTAGTTTTCCTATATTATGGTCAGGCAACAAACCCTACCAAATATTGAAGACTGACATTGTAAGTAATTCAATAGTTAGATGATAATTCTTCAGTAGTTTTATAGTAACATAATTTTTCACATTACTTAAAACCACTGTTAAACCTATAACACATTTTCTGTTTCACTGAGGGTATTTTTTCTATCTTTAACCCTAAAAGTAATATCTTTTATCTGTCACATTACAAAAAACATTCATAATTCAGAAATGTTTTCCTTTTTTGCAATGCATGACTTTGAACTCAGATTTTTCAAAGATCAGTTAAACATTATGTTTCTTTAAGACCTGAACCTTATTTATTTGAGTCTGTGGCTTAACTGAAAAGAATTTTTCTGTTCCAGGGAGTCAGTCAGTTTGAATCTGAAATGCCAGAATCTAGCTTCCATCTAACAGATATCTATCTGCAGGACAGGCACTTAGTCGAATGTTACATCTTCCATCAACCAAATAACAAACTATTATTCTATGCAACAAACAGATAAAAAAGAAAAGCAAAATCATATAAAGTAAAACATGTATAAATAATTAGTAACTATATATCATAAATGTAAGTAGTTATGTAACATATTTCAATTTGGCAAACATTTAACAAAATCTTAATATGTAATCATAATGAGTGCCAGATTTATGGGATGCCAGGGCCTCTATAAACGTTTAGAAATTTCTCTAACTGTATTAGTGTACAAAATTTGTTCATATTACTGCTATGTATTTTGTTGTCTAATTTTCTAAAAATTACTAATATTAAAGGCAAGTTTTCCACTATTAAAATAAGTATGAATTAATACATTAACAAAAAATTAGTCCATAATCAAAATGTCTAGTAAAGCATTTAAAGCATATCCAGATTTTACTGAGATATTTTTTATACAAATCCTAAGAAGATACTAAAATGACATATTTATTTAAGTATGCTGGTAATCTAACATATTATATACTAATAGTACTTATTATGTGTAAAGTTCTGTGCTTAAGCACTTTATATTTGTGAACCTCCCTAATGCTCAAAACATCCCTCACTTTAAAGATAATAAAAATAAAACTCAGAGGGGTTAAGAAACTGAACAGAAGTCACACAGTTATTAAGCGACAATTTGATTCCAATTCATGCTCTTAAGGCCTACCTATCTTTGTAAGCATCACAATTAAATATGACTTTGAAATATAAAAAGAAACTGTGACATTCACTAATACCAACTCCTGGATCAAACACGTAAATATTCTTATTTAAGCATACTACCCTAAAGCTTATACAAATTATACTTGTAATGAATTATTTATTTTGTACCTTGCTAATTAACATGTACATTGAAAGGATATTTATCAATTATCATGTTTATCAATTGGCAATTTTAATTAATCATGTGTATAAATCTACACACATACATACTACTTCCTTAAGAAAATTTCAGAATTATACAAATAAATTTCAAAATAAATACAATATTTTCTTACCATCAGTAACAAATATTAACATTACTAAGTGTATACATTAAATCTAGTTTTATTAACTGAAACTTTAATATTTAAGTTTGAATAATATATACTAAATCATTCATTTTCTTTTTAATCTAGACTAAATTTACCCTTTTAAATGTCTTAATTATCCCTATATTTAAAAAGAAAAAAAAAAAACCTATTGGCAATCCTAGAATTTAATGGAAGAACTGGTAAATGCAAATAATCTCATTTAGCAACGTCCCAAAAAGGCAAGCAATTCATTTCTAATTATTTGGTTTGTTGCTCACTCGGAAAAGTGTTTTACTTCTTTTTTCAGTGAATAATGTTTCACATTTGGTTAAATACAGGAAGTCACACCACCAGTGGAATGTGATTATCTATAATGAGAGTTAGTTATTCCATATTCCTCTTTTTAAAAATAAATTAATATATCAACACACTCTACCGTTTATACAAACTTTAAAATACTACCAGCTGAAACTGAAAAAAAAAAAACATATAATCGGGATAATTTCCTACTGTGCAAAATCATTCTTCACAGAATTTTTATTAGCCAGCATGGAATGGATTATTGTAAATGTATTTTACACATGCTATTTCTTATTCAGAAGGAAATACAGAATAGGATGGAGGGAGGTTCTAGCCAAATCTTCATTCAAATCCAACATTCAGGGACGCCAGTGTAATTGAAAGACATTTCCAAACAGATAGCTGTGGACCTCATTTTTCTTTAAAATAATATGTCTTTTACATCTGTTCCAACTAAAACATTCATGTTCTTAAATTTTACCAAACTGCCTTATGCTTAGTTTGTAAAACATTATGGTTTTACTTAGCTTTAATTTATAACTGGTTAAGCTTATAAAAGATTGTTCAAATTTTCTATTTTATTAACACGGTAAAAAGTAGCATGGCATGAATACCTAGTCAACATTTTACATCAGTAATTTCCTAAATTTTGAAATTTCACTTATTTTGACTGGCCTTCATGTCACTTCCTAAAATGGTACAAATTAATTTTAATATTAAAGTGGCTTCATTTTAATTTCACTTTGAATATAACCTCCTCCAGAATAAGGAATCAAGTTATAAAAATTAGATATCAAAATCAATACTATTAATTTTCAACAATTATCTTTTGACTTACCCAATAATTAGAAATTAAAAATAAAGTAAATCATGAACTCTAAAACATAAGAATCTTTTAATTAAGTGTATCTTTCTTGAAACTTCTACAAAATTTTAAGACTGTAGATAATTATGAAATGGATTAAAATAACTATCAGCTCCAGTATGATTCAAAAACAAAATTTTTTAGAGAAAGGAAAAAAAAGAGAGAAAGGCAAAACAGGAAAATAGTAATGGTCTCCCAAGCTTCCTAGTAAAATATTTAAAAAGCAAAAATCTGTAACACAAATTTAAGATTACTATTTCTTCTGACAGTAAATTTAAAAGTGTTTACTAAATTCATAAACGTAATCAGATTGGTTTTACTCAATGACCTTTTGTATAAAGTAGTCAAATGTCCCATTTAAGAAAACTGCCTACATAATATTGTCCATAAACCTTACTTAATAGCTAAGGTTATATCACTATTGCTCCAAAGTCTCTACTTTAAATACCTTTTGTTAATTAATTTAGTGTATGTACCTAGACCAGGTAATATTTCTCAATAATAAAAATCTGACATTTTAAAACAATATAAAATTCTACAAAGAAAAATTTATGTAACAAGATGTGGTATTTGTGCTTTTTACTCTGATTTTCAGGTGCAGATATTCAGCACATAGAGTAAAATTACAATATAAATTGGGGACACCTTATAAATACATGTATATAAAAATAAAAATAGCTAGAGGGCAATTACAATTCAATGTCAAACAACACAGTAAAGTACAATTATACACAGATAATGATGAACAATACAGTAAATATAACATAATCAAAGCTAAGACTATGGTAGACTCCACAAAGAAAGTCTTCTACCATGGATTAGAAGGTTTCAAAATGAATAGAACACAAGTCAAAACACATGCTCACCTCAGAGAACATGGGGACACGAAGTAGATGCTGATAAACAAAGATACTGAGGGAACACAAGAAATAGAAAGCGGTATATGAAAACAACATGAAAAAAACTAAAGGAGATACAGGTCATAAAGTTAATAAATGACACTCTGACCCAACTGTTCAGGTCAAAATCTCAAGTGTCATTCTTTCCTCTCCCTTACACTATGTAGCTAACCTATCACCAATTCCTGTTAATTCTACCTCCTATGTTAACCTGTGGTTCCCATCTTTAGTTCCCCTGTAACACCATCCATGGTTCACACTCACTCTCACTGAACTACTTTTCAGTCATCCAAGGTAGTCAGTCTCCCCTGGTCTATTTGAAATGCAAACTGAATTGTGTTACTCAAAAAAAAGAAAAGAAAAGTTTAAATGGATTGACAACATTTACAGAACAAAGCAGGGAATCTTAAATGTGAAGTCTCTTGATTGGGTTCTCAACTTATATTTCCAGTTAGACCTTGTACTTCTCTAGCCTTGGGTGGAGCCTACTGCCAATGCCATGAAGGACTTCTACTTCTCTCAGTTCCTCACATACATGATTTTTTTCTCTCTCTTATCTCCAGGAGAGCTTTCTGAAGAGCTTTGTAACTTTCCAAAGGAAGTCCTCCTTGACCATCCCTCAACTCAATCCCTCAGGACTGTGTGGGATCTTCTTACAAACTCAGAGCACCTGCAACTTCTCAATCACAGTATTGATTACACTCGTAATTGTTAACTATCCTTTAATTGATGGCTTCTATAGTAAACTATAAATTCCACTGGGGAGGAACTACATCCTTTTGTATTTTACCATTCCCCAGAATCTAAACAAAAGTCTAAACATATTTGCTAAGCATTAAGGCAAGAAGACACAAGAAATATATGGCCTACCATATGCTGTTTATAGATTAGGAATTGTAGTTCAAAAAAGTAAGCATTTGTCAGGCATAGTGGTACATGGTTATAGAATCACAAATTCAAAGCCAGTTTCAGCAACTTAGCCAGGGGCTGTATCAAAATAAAAAATAAAAAGGGCTAGGAATATGTCTCCCTGGCTAAATGCCCTGGGTACAAAAAAAAAAAAAAGTAAGCAATTTATTCAAGGTCACACAGCTAAATTAGTAGTTCTGGAACTAGACTACTAACTAGTCTAGCTCAGCTCACCACTGTTTTTCTGATCAAGGTCTACTCCAGCTATCTTAACAGGAAGCATTATAGTACCAAAATTATGAAAGAGGAGTCTAGACTCAACAATGCTGGAGTTTGAATACAGGTTACAAGGCTTACTTGAAATTTTTTGCTATTTCATTATATTAATTTTTAGTTGTCTTTCTCCCTGTTACAGAATGTTAGACTCATTTACTCTGAACCTACCAATTACTGGGAAAATATCAGTGAACAAAACTGACTAAAATATCTTCATGAAAGATGCACTTTAATAATAGAGAATGATGATACATGAACAAATAAATATATGTTAAATATTTACAAAGTCACTGATAAGGCTTTGGAGAAAAATAAGGTAGGGACAAGTAAAGGGGGAAGGGAAAGACTGCTATTTCAAATAGGGTGATTAATGCGATCTTCAAAGATGATGTGACCTTAAAGCAAAGACATGAACAGATTAAGAGGAAATCTGAGGAACAAACATTCCAAAGGACTTTAAAAAAAAAAAAATGTATAAAGGCCCTAATGCAGGAGCTCACTTAACATTTTCAAGAAAGAACAGTAAATATGCAGCAGATAGTGAGGGTAAGCGCCCTAAGAACCAAGATCAGAAAAGTAGACAGGAACAAGGACACATAATCCATCATAAAACATGTGGCTTTTACTCTGAGTAAAATGAGAAACCATTAGAGAATTCTGAACAAAAGAGCAAATGAAAGTGAACTGAATTTTAAAGTTTTACTCTGGCTATCATGTGAAAAAGAGAGATAAAGATAGGGATAAAAGACAGAAATGAAAGGGGTAAAAGTAGATTCAGAAAGACCAATTAAAAGACTGTTTAGTTTTGTTTTGAATCCAGGTGAAAGATGATGGTGGTGGCTTAGCCAATATGCAGACATGGAAATTAATGTACGTGGTGAAAGAAAGAGGAGTTGAAGATGACTGTAAAGTTTTATAGTTTTTTGTTTGTTGTTTTTTTCACTGTTAGGGATCAAACCCAGGGCCTTGTGCACATTAAACACACCCCCTACCAATAAGCCACATCCACAACCACAGCAAAGATTTGATTTGCTGGAAATATAAGAATGTCAAAGACTGAAATAAAGGATAGACATTAGAAAAGCATGTTTGAGGGAAGAAAGGACCCTCACAGTTGGGAATGAGAAGAGAGGCGAGTGCACTTCAGAAATCCAACTGTATTTTCGGTCCAGACACGGATACTTCTGTTAGGCTGAGAGAATTCAGTTTACTCTCATAATCTGGCTTGTGCTCCTCTCCTCTATTACTCTACTGACAGGTTTCTCTCCATTGCCACAAATCAGCTCTTTCCCTCAAACACAAGGAGTACTTAGCACTTTTTATCTTACTTAATACTCTCGATAAATTCTACCTTGAAAATCTTACTTCTCAAACTTTTAGAAACTCTTGTTTGGTATTATCTCTTCTTTAATTATTTCATCGCAGTTTTTTTTTGCTTACTTCACTTTCTCCAAATAATTTTCAGACACAGTAGTCTGGATCTTTAATGTCCCCCAAAAGCCCATTTGTTAAAGACTTGGTTCTCAGTGTGGCATTACACGGTGGTGATGGAACTTTTCAGAGCTGGGCCTTAGAGGGAAGTCCTTAGGAAATAAGGGGCGTGCCCCTGAAGGGGACTGACAATCACAAACCAGACCCTTCCTCTTTCTTTCTCTTGCTGGCCACGAGGTGAGCAATTTTGTTCTACCATGCATTTCCACCATGTTATGCTGCCTTACCACAGTCCCAAAGCAACCAGCCAAATAAATCAACAACTGGAACCTCCAAAACTGGAGCTAAATGAATCATTACTCTTATAGATTAATTGTACTAGGTATATTGTTATAGCAATAAAAAGCTAACACTAACAATTTTGGTGTATCTTAAGGGTCTCTATTTGACTCTTTTGTGCCCTATACACATTCTCTCTGAGAAAACTCAAACATGGCCATGGCTTCAACTGCTACACATAGGCTAATTCTGAAAAGCTTACCTTAGTGTACAAGGTCTTCTACATGATTATTTTAACTAATCTAGTAGTTAAAATACTAGATTATCAACTGAAGTCCCGCTTCAAGTTTCACTTGCTTCAAATAGAAGATAGCATCACTTCCTAAAACTATATTTCCTTTATACTACTTTTTGGCTAACAGATCACCTCTCAAGGTCAAAATTCTATTCTAGACTCCCATCCATTCTGCTTCATAAGTTTTACTTCTTCCATTTCTCACATTTTTGTACTTTTCTTCAGTCTAGCTGCCACTGATTTAGTATAAGCTGTTGGCAAGTCTCACCTACACCTTCAGATATGGTCTCTATTCCCTGCCTTACACAGTTTTTAAAACTGCCCACATTCCTTGGCCTGTGGCTCCTTCCTCCAAGCCAGCAGTGGGGTATCTTTAATTCTCATTCTGATTCTCTCAGTATAACTCTTCTGTCTTCCTCTAACAAAAACCCTTATAACCACATACTGGAACCATTTGGATAATACAAAACAATCTTATCATTTTAAAAGAGTTTTAATCAAATCCATGAAATCTTTCTCATATGTATACTAAAATATTCATGAGTTCTAAGGATTAGGATGAAACTTCTTTGGGGTCCATTATTCTATGTAAACAGCTCAAAGATTTCAAAGCCCAGGTCTTTTATAATACTTTTATTTCCCTCATGATTCCAATGTGGCCACTATACCTCTTACCACCAGACAGAAATTCAAGGAAGAAAAAGTGAAGAAAAGGGGGCTAAGATAAGCCTCAGGTTGAGCCAGTCTCTTTTCAATACTATTCCTGTAGTGCCTCCACCCAATAATTCAATTTCATTGACCATTCCATGAGGGAGCTGGGAAAATGTATTTTTTCAGAGGACTCATTTATCACATTGCCATTTTTATACAGAGAAAATTTTAATTTAAAATCTCCCAACATAAACAACAATATAAATGAAAATTGCACAAATGCAAAAGTTGTAAATATACACTTATGTGGTAAGAAAAATCTAATCTTTGTAAATGTAAATTAAATTTTAATTTTTACCATACTACAGTATTTGTTGTACCATTACGATATTAAGACTCCTACCCTTTTCTGCCCTTTCCTTGTGTCTTAGTCCATTTTGTGCTGTTATAACAGAATACCACAAATGGAGGGGTGGGGGTTCTCAGTGTGTATACATGAGAAAGCAACAGGAGGCTACAACTGCTTTGTAACACATACAGCCACTCCCACAATTACAAACACTTCCACATTAAGTTTCTAATACATAAACTTTTGAAAGACAGACTCAAACCATTGCAATGTTCTTCTTCATTTACATATATATTACAAACGTGGTTAATAAGATTCATATTTTGCCCCTTAAACACAACCAAGTCATTTATGTTTTCACCAGAGTGACTCTAAAAATGAAAAACAATACAAATATGGTTATTATGATTATGTTCTGTGCTTATCCAATTATCCCTAGGCTAATTAAAAGAGAAGTGTTTTAGTAGCAAAATCAAACATATTTACTTATTATACTCTATCAATCACTTAAAATCATGTTTCATTTTACTATACTTCTCATTTCTTTCCTGAATTTCTTATATAATTTCTAGGGCTGGCATTTAAATTGTTTTCTTTTTGTTGAAAAATAATGTCCTGATGTCTTCAAGTTTTTCCATTCAATTAAATCATGTTGCTCTATTACAAGGAATCTCCTTCTCTTTCCTGCAGAATACTCTTCCAGAACCTCAATTTTCAAAATTCCATTCACTGGATGCGCATACCCACACATGTGATGGATCCACTGCTCTCCAGGTCCTAGGACTTCCTTTTTCTTAATTTTCTCCCTTACTTTACTGGCACCCTCAAGAAACTTCCAAAGAGGATACAGAAAGTATCTCTGTTTCTGAATGCTTGAATATCTAAAATACTTTTTGTTCTGACTTCACAGCTGCCGATTTGCTTACGTTAGAATTCTAAATAACCAGGTGTGGTGGTTCACATCTATAATACCAGTGACTCGGGAGGGTGAGGCAGGAGGATCCCAGGTTCACAGCCAGCCTAGGCAATTTACCAAAGCCCTAGGCAACTTAGTGGAGACTCTGCCTCAAAATAAAAAGGGTTGGGGATGTAGCTCAATGGCAAAGCACCTCTGGGTTCAATTCCCAATATAAAAAAAAAAAAAAAGAAAAAGAAAAAAGACCTTCCCTCACAACTCTTAGGCAATAATCTTCTAGGAGCCAGTGTTAAAGCTGGGAACAGTGGCACACAGCTGTAATCCCAGCAACTGGGGAGGCTGAGGCAGGAGAATCAAAAGTTCAAGGCCAGCCTCAACCTGGAGAGAACTTCAGTAACTTAGACTCCATCTCAAAATAAATTTTTTTTAAAAGGGCTAGGAGTATGGCTCAGTGGTATAGTTCCCCTGAGTTCAATCCTCAGTACTCAAAAAAAGGGGAGAAGGGATCCAGTGTTATTTAAATACCATTCTTACCTCAATACTCAAAAAAAAAGGGGAGAAGGGATGCAGTGTTATTTAAGTACCATTCTTTCCTATTTAGATGTGGTTGTCTTTTCCCTCATGTTTCATTTAGCCTGATAATCTCACCACACTGAATGTCCACCTTTGAGAACTCACTGTTCAAACACAATCCCTAAATGCAAGCATTCTCATGATCAACTGTATCTAAAGCAAACTGCTGGATGAAGAATGTAACAAACACATTTTACCAAAAAAAAAAAAGTCAATATTTTTAATAACTAAAGAGCCATTTAAATATAATATAAAAAAATGAATGCCCCAAAAGGAAATGAATGGTTTGTAATTCACAGAAAAACAAATATTAAGTGGCCAAAACATTTCTTTTAATGTTCAATACCACTAAGAGAAATGTAAATTAAATAAACTATCAGTGAAAGTTTGGAGTTGTAGCCCAGCTATAGAGCACTTGTCTAGAATGCAAAAAGCCCTGGGTTCAATCCTCAGTACAGCAAAGAAGGAGGGGGGAAAAAACTGTCAGTCTTCATTGGCAAGACAAAACAGATAAACATTAGTGCTTAAGCTGCTGAAGAAAGAAATTTCCATAGACACTTAAAAAGAGTAAAAATAATAACATTCACTTAAGAATTTGGTAATATTAATCATATCTCTAAAAGCACAATCCTGTTGAAACAGTGGTTTCATTTCTAGGATTATATCTAAAATCATCTGTTGAACAAATTAAAAACAAGGACATCCATTAACTATTAGGTGAATATTTAAAAGCTGGTAACAATACAAATGTCTCTAAGTTTTTAGTCTGTCACACCAAAATTACTCCAATTTTACAATTAAGATAATAATTTTAAATAAAATGCTATCATTTTACCAAAAGATCTATTAAGTTCTCATCTTGGAATCAATGATCTATGGACAACTTTGAAAGTTGGTAGTAAAGGAACTATTTCAAAGTTTCAAAAATTCATTTAAGTTTTCATAGTTATACTTAAATATAAACAAACATGTCAACAACATTCAAAATTCTGAGACTGCAAAGCACAGGGGGAAAAAAGTCAATATACTAAAATCGATTAACTCTAGGAAGAGATCTGCAACAATAAAACAATATATAAGTCAGCAAGCATAGCACACAGCTTCAGTATCAAACTAGTCAGTGACCACCCAAGTACATAACAGCTCCAAAGGAAGAAAGCAGTTTTCTATACCACCTTAGAAAAAAAATTTAAATATGTGACCACACACATTCTCAATAGTTGTAGTTAGGGAGGAGCAAAAATAACTAAGGAAATATAATCTGAAAATGAATAAAATTATGCCAAATGGGAAAGTTACTTGATTGACAACATTCAAAAATACCAGAGATAGTAAAAGCAAAGGAAAGAAAATCAATTAATGGAAAGAAATACAGAAAAAATATACAAAGAACTGAAGAAAATTTGGTCTAATGATTAACGCTATAAATGTAAAACAATGAAAACACATGTTTTAAAATGATCATTAAGTACAGATTCTTAAATAGGACTATTGCATTTTAGCCACTTATGAACACACAAGAAAAACACATTCTGAGGATATTAAGGTAAGTCATTAGGTGTAAGTCATTAGAAAGCTGTTTCCAAAACTAGTCAAAATAATTTCATATAAAAGGTAAGCGCCAGGAGCTTATACAACCCTAATTTACTTCAAGGCAATAAAATTCATATGTAACAATTTACAAAGTTAATTGCCATCACCTTTTATGAGTATACTATCAAGGTAAGAGAGCTTCAATTTATCTGAGAAAATTCAAAACAAGACACCTCCATTAATAACATCTATTTCCTGACATCCCCAACAACCTGAAAATATAACTCTACTTCACTCATACTGTGAATTGGTGGAAAATGTAATAGATTTAGTATAATATGTTCATATTACTGTTAAGATACTATTATTATTTCAGTCTTAACAAAATATTACAAATATGCAGATTATTATAACATTTTGATCACTGAATTATATTTTGATAAATTCTGTCTTCCCTAACAGTTAAAAAAAAAAAAAGTATGGCAAACAGCTCTAATATATGTTTAGTGTCAATTACTTCAAAGCTAGAGCAGTCTTAAGAGCCTTGTTAACATTCCTGGGCTCAATTCCCATAGAGGGGTCCTGGGGTTGAGGGGAGTGGCTAAAGACACTTTTTTAAAAGAAATGAAAAAGGGAAAATTAGTAAGGAAAAACAGAGCAGTAATATGGATACATACAATAAGCTGTTGTTCTCCAAAGTTTTCAAAAACCTTATTTGATGGATGGAACAAAACATATAACAATATCTGATACTAAAGATAATAATATTTAAAAGAGAGTAAAGTGACCTAAATACAAATAGACTTTCTACACTTCATTAAAAGAGATAAAATACCAATAGCAGTAGAACAATATAAATGATATGATTATTTTAACACCCAAAGCAACCAGTATGGAAATTATACAGAGCTATATAAAATATATTTTAAATACTATAAATAAATCAAGATAAAAAAAATGCTCAAGTACTCAAGAATCAGAAAATTAGAAATGTAAGAAAATACACAGAAAACAAGAAACAACATGCAAAACAAGCTAAAACATTATACTAATTAACTTTAATGAAAATGGCTAAAATATTCCATTTAAAAGGACAAAGATCAGAGTATATAAAAATATATAAAGGTAATCCTTTGTGAAATGATCAATATTTGAGGTGGATGTGCTAATTAATTCTATCACTGCATAACACATAACGTGTTCCAATAAGACATTGTATTTCATAAATATACATAAATTACATATCAATTAAAAACTAATTTGTGACTATATGATTAACAAACTTCATCTAGAGTGCATCCTCCATGATATATTTTTTATTTATTCTAATTTATTTAATTTATCTAATTTAATGCAAAATGCTTTACAATTCATATTACACATATATGAGCACAATTTTTCACATTTCTGGTTGTACACAAAGTTGAATTACACCATTTACGTCTTCATACATGTACTTAGAGTAATGATGTCCATCTCATTCCACCATCTTTCCTACCCCAATGCCCCCTCCCTTTCCCTCCCACCCCTTTGCCTTATCTAGCTAGTTTTCATCTAATCCTCCAATGCTCCCTGCCCCCAACCCCATCATGAATCAACATCCTTATATCAAAGAAAACATTTGGCATTTGGTTTTTGGGGATTGGCAAACTTCACTTAGCATTATATTCTCCAACTCCATCCATTTACCTGCAAATGCCATGATTTTATTCTCTTTTAATGATGAATAATATTACACTGGGTATATATACCACATTTTATTTATCGATTCATCTACTGAATGGCATCTAGGTTGGCTCCACAGTGTAGCTATTGTGAACTGTGCTGCTATAAACACTGATGTGGCTGTGTCCCTGTAGCATGCTGTTTTCAAGTCCTTTGGGTACAGACTGAGAAGTGGGATAGCTGGGTCAATGATAGTTCCATTTGCCGTTTTCCAAAGAATCTCCATACTGCTTTCCATATTGGCTGCACCAATTTGCAGTCCCACCAGAATCAATAAATGGGATGATTCAAACGAAAAAGCTTCTTCTCAGCAAAAGAAACAATCAGTGAGGTGAATAGAGAGCCTACTGGGTTTGATCCTCAGCACCACATAAAAATAAAATAAAGATGTTGTGTCCACCGAAAACTAAAAAAATAAATATTAAAAAAAAAACTCTCTCTCTCTTTCTCTCTCTCTCTCTCTCTAAAAAAAAATAGGGCATGGGGTGGTAGACTCAAAACAGAAGAAAAAAAATCTTAAATAATTAAAAAATCTGGTTCTCTGGAAAAAAAATAAACAATACAATTGATAAACCTCTAGAAACACTGATAATGAAAAAGAGGACATCACTATAAATATTTTTAGCCATTTTTAAAATATAATAAGGGAATACTACAAAAAACTTTAAACTTACAATGGTCACAACTTAAAAGAAATGGACTAATGCCTTGAAAATCACACACTACCAAAACAACCAATATGATTTGCCCCATACAACTCAAGAAATTATATTTAAAAGCACTTCCCCTCTCCCCCATTTACCCTGCAAACAATCTCTAGGCCCAGTCTATTTCAGTGGAAAATTCAGGCAAACATTTAAAAAAGATTTAACATCAATTTTCACTATCTAGTCAATACAACAGACGAATAGGAAGGTTTCTCATTTTAGAAAAATAATAATACTCTGATAAACCAAAGAAAGACACTACAAAAATTATATTAAGAAATTAGACAAAAGAAATTAGGAAAAAAGATAGACCATTTTTTTCTCACAAATCTACAAGTGAGAAACCTCAACAAAAATATAAGTAAATCAAATCCAACTATATATGAAAACAATTACACACCATAATAAATTACACATAATCAAGGCTGGTTCAACCTTCAAAAATAATATCAATGTAACCTATCACATTAAAGAAGGAAAATATTATGATCACATCAACTGAGGCCAGAAAAATGGACAAAACCAAACATAATTTCATAATTAAAAACTCTCAAATTCTCCCATATAACAAAAAATGACAATGAAAAAATAGAATAACAACTAAATTATTCATAGTGATGGAAGTCTACAAGCCCCCACCCCCACTGGTAACAATGCAAAGAAGTCCACTTTCACCACTCGTACTCAACACACTACTAGAAGTTCTAGCTATCATATTATAAAGCAAATAAAAGACATAAAAGGCATAAAGATTGGAAAAGAAGAAATGGTTCCTATTTACAGATGACATTACTATCTACACAGAAAAAAATCACCAAAAAAATCTGTTAAAAAAACTCCTAGTACTAATAAGTGAGTTAAGTAAGGTTATAGAATAAAAGATCAAAACAAAAATCAATCAATTTCTAAATGCTTATAATGAAGAGAATGTGCCCACCTGGAATTATCAGAGTGAACAATGCCTAGAACTGTCCTCCTAACAGATTGTCTCCCTTCTCCTTATTCAAATGGGCTACCAACTATGTATATCCTAAGTTTGGTATATCTCTTTGGAATTAAAGAGAATCTCTTGAAACTACAAACATACATACATACATACATACATACATATATACATACAATGAATATGTTGAAAGATAAATTAAAACTCTTTAAATAAATTATAATTACAGAAAATTGAATTCCTAGATATTTAAAAAAACATGAACTAGAGTTATATAATGAAAAATATAAACTGCTGATGAAAGACATCAAAGATTAATAAATGGAGACATACATCATGCTCATGGATTGGAAAACTCAACATATTAAAGATGTCAATTCTCTCTAAATTGATCTGTGGGTTTAATACAATACCTATCATAATTTCATCCAAGTTTTTTTGAAGAAATAGGGAAGCTTATTCTCAATTACAGCCCTATAATACCTTAAAAAATCTAATAAAATAACAAAATGAGAAGACTCACTCTATGCAATTTTCAGTACAATAATAAAACAAGATAGTATTAGTGGATAGACAAATATAACAATAGAACAGAATGGGGAACCCTGAAATAAAGCAAACAAATATAACCTACTGGATTCTTGTCAAATTTACAATTGTGATTCAATGGAGAAAATGTTGCCTTTGCAACAAATGGTGATACAGCACTTAAACTTTCATATGCAAAAAACAAAAAGAAACTCAATTTAATACATTTTGTACAAAAACTAACTCAAAATAGATCACAGGCCTAAAGTAAAACATGAAAGTTTTAAGAGAAAATCTTCAGGAACTAGAGGTAAGCTTGATCCTAAGAATCAAAATCAAGTTACATCAATCACTGACAATCTGGAACTCATCAAAATTAAAAACTCTTACTCCAAAAAAGACCATGTTATAAGAATGAAAAGACAAACTACAATCTGGAAGAATACTCAGATCTCAACAGTAAAACAACAAACAATCCAATCAGAAAATGGCAAAAGGGACAGGCAGACATTTCACCAAATAAGGTAAACAGATAGCAAATAACACAGAAAAAGGTTTTCAACACATTACACATTAAGGAAGTGCAAATGAAAACTATGAAGAGACTATATATCTATTAGAATGGCTAAAATTTAAAGGAAAAAAAAAGTTAGGATGGTTAGGATGCTGAGAAACTGGCTCATGCACACAATGCTAGTAGTAACATAAAATAGTATAGGTATCTGGAAAATGGTTTAGCAGTTTCTTCAAAAACTAAACATATAATTATCATATGATCCAGCAATTATCTTCTTGAGTATTTATTCCAAAGAAACAAAAATACATGTTCACATAACATCCTGTATACAAATGTTCACAGAAGCTTTATTTATACTAGCCAAAAATGGGAAAGAACTCACATGTCTTTCAAAGGATGAATATGAAACAAACCATGATACATCTATACCTTGAAATGGTTTAGCACCAGAATTACAAATTATAGATAAATGCAAGAGCTTGGGTGAATCTCCATGGAATTATGCACAGTAAAAAAAATCAATACCAAAAGACTATATTTTATATAAATCCATCTAACATTCTTAAAATGGCAGAATTAGAGGAATAAAGAACAAATTAGTGTTTCCAGAGGATAGGGATAGGGGTGGAAGACATGGGACAGATTTAGTAGAGGCTATAAAAGGGCAACACAAGTAATTCCACATCAAAGAAATTGTTCTATATCTTGACTACAGCAATAGACAATTGGAAGTACAAGTAATAAAAATAAATAGAACATGGTGGCGCACACCTATAATCCTGGAGGCTCGGAGGCTGACGCAGGAAGATCAGGAGTTCAAAACCAGCCTTGGCAACTTACAAGGCACTTAGGCACTTAGCAACTCAGTGAGACCCTAACTGTCTCTAAATAAAACACAAGAAGGGTTGGGGATGTGGCTCAGTGGTTAAACGCCCCTGGGTTCAATCCCAAGTACCAAAAATAATTAAATAAACAGAGCAATCACACACACACACACACACACACACACACACGTAAAACTATAAGTCTGAATAGGATAAGTGGATTTTATCCATGTCAATATCCTGACTATGAGAGTAGTTTTGTATAATGTTACTAATGGGGGGAACTGGATAAAGTATGCACACATCTCCCCATATTTTTTCTTGAAAATATATTTGAATTGAATATTATCTCAAAAAAAGTTGAAATTTAAAAAAGAAAAGAACTATACAATATGCTACTGTAAAATTTCACTAAGGTATGTAAATTCCTCTGTAATTAGTAATTATAACCTAAAATATGAGATTCCTAAAATTAAAATATCAATTACCTATAGGACTTAAATTTTTATTGATTAATAAATCTTCATACTCTACAGTGTATATTAAAGAAATTGCTTATAAAAGTTAAACTTTTTCTTGATATATATCCTTAATTTATCTACCTGCTTATAACAGATAAATTAGAGGTAGCTTGTGGGTTAAATTAAATTCCAGCAAATTCTGAATAAATAGAGTTCAAAATCACCAAAAATATTATAAATATATATTTGCTATACTTATCACATTATAATGTAAATTATTACATATACTCAAACTCAGAATTCTACTTAAACCTTACTTTGAAGCTCTAATTTACTGGGGTATTTTGAATTCCTTAATCTAAAATATTAATACAATCTTAATCTAACAATGTTAAATTACAAGTCACACACTCCTATGAGTGAAATGCTTATAAAGATTACATTTAAAAATCATAAAAATGTGAACAAATATTTGAGTTGAATATATATTATACACATCAACTTTAGGATATATGATAAAACTGTATCAAAATAAATGATTTAAAATTTATACACAGTATTAAAAGTCATATATAATAATGTAGACAGGTAAAATGCAACTATGTCTTTAAAATTAATCAACAACATTCTTACCATTCACTATTTGAGGCCTTTTCCATTTCCAATGCATAGTCCACTTAAAGATGTCATGACCCACGTGTAAGTAAGTCCTTCCCCTAAGTAGCATGAAATTCTCTCAATGGGATTATTAAAGGATCTACAGTATTTCATCATTTGAGGAGAAGGAAGTATGACATACTGAAAGAATGTTTCTCAGTGTGTGGCTTTAACACCATTCACATACAGAATCTACTAAGCACATGGAAAGATTCTCAACATCAGTCACTAGGGAACTGAAAACTAAAACTATAAGATACATCTTCATACCTATTAGAATGCTAAATTACAACAAAAACTAGCAATAGCAAGTAACAATGAGGATGCAAGGGAATTACAACACTCTATACTGTTTTTCTGAATGCAAAATATTAGAGCTACTCTGGAAAACAATTGTTCGTTTCTAATAAAATCAAGCATATACCTACCATATGATCTAGAAATTCCACTCCTATATATATTACCAATTTAGAAACTTTAATAGCCACAGTAAAGGAGCTGTTATACAATAGATGGGAGAATATTTCAATAATTGATTTGTTAAATACCATAATCTTTCCTCATTTTCTAACATTTAATATATCATTCTTTATCTGTACTGTCATTTTACTTTTCCTGTATCTCATTTGTCTGCCATGTAGATAAATTTTTATGTAACCATTATATGCTCTTAACTTAAAAAAAAAATGATATGTCTAGTTAAAGGACATTTATCTCTGCCCTACACTTAAAAACAATGAGGTAAAAATATTTCTACTTTAGTAAAACTACTAAATGAATACCAAACGAATAAAGAAAAAGGGAAAGGAGAGGACAGAAAAGAGAACTGTTAATCACATTTTAGAAGCTAGAAAGCAGACCCCATGAAGTAAAAAATCGAGGCCCCCAGGAGAACAAGTCAACAAAACTCAAGCAGGTTTGTGCTACAGAAACCCTGACAAAGTTTGGGAACCAAAGACTGGGATGCTAGGTGGGACTAAAGACCAGAATACAGCATAAGTTCTTACAGAGCACCATTATAAATTCAAATTAAAACTAGAAGGAAAACAAAAATTGATGAAAAGTTTCCAGGACAAAGTTGAGAATAATATCCTGGAAAGTAGGAGGAAAAAGTAAAAGATGGATAATGGGACAGAAAAAATAAGAAGCTGAAGGACTGATTCAAGCAGTACAACTGCTCAATAACAGGAATTCCAGAAAGCTAGAAGAAAAGATTATCTATGAAATTATGAAAGAAAAGTTCCAAGAACTGGAGATAAATGTTTACAACAAAGTAGATGAATAAAAAGAATAACAGAGCACAATATAATAAAATTTCAAAACATACTTCAAAGATCCTAAGGTCGGTAATAAGGGGTGAAAAAGGTCATGAAAGAAAAGCTATAAATCAGATAGTATGAGACTCCTCTACAGTGAAAATGGAAGGTAGAAAAGAATGGGACAAAGGCATTAAAGTTTTATGAAAAAATAAATTGCAACCTAAAATCTATTGTCAAATATGAAATTTATTCAAAAATAATCTGAAATGTGTATATATATTCTCAACCATTATGCTTATCTTTATAATTTGTTATATACAAATTTTCAACAATATTTAACATCTAAATGGTGTTTTTCTGAACCTAGTTTCTTCTGTAGATACATTTTAAATGACTATAAAGAGCGGGGTGTGGTGAAGCACAACTGTAATCCCAGAATCTCAGGAGGCTGAGGCAGAAAGATCATGAGTTCAAAGCCAGCCTCAGCAAAAGTGAGGCACTAAGCAACACAGTGAGACCCTGTCTCTAAATAAAATACAAAACAGGGCTGGGGATGTGACTCAGTGGTTGAGTGCCCCTAAGATCAATCCCCAGTACCCAAAAGAAACAAATAGGTAAATAAATAAAAGTCTCTGAAGAGAGTTTGCCAAAAGGATTACTTAATACCAGTACAAAGTCAGAGTAACATTAAAAACTTGCTGAGGGTAATTCCCACACAGAGTTAATTATAAAGGTATTTATAACAATTTGAGTCCTAAAAAATTCCCATATTAATAGAGTAAACTACATTTCAAGTAAAGAAAAAAAAGCATATACTTCAATGAAATATCATTACCCAATAATTACAGAACTGAAATATTTCCCAAGTTCAAAGAACTTTCACATACCTTGCATACTGGGATGGGGGTGCAAATTTTAGCTTCATTTTGTCATTGGAAAAAGTCAGAGAAATAAGTGAATTGCTCTTTACCTGTTGATAAATTTAACTGTTTCTTCCACAAGGCTATATAGTCTCCAAAGTCTTAGATACTGTCAATAAGTGTACAAGAGGGCTGGGGATGTGGCTCAAGCCGTAGCGCGCTTGCCTGGCATGCGTGGGGCCCGGGTTCGATCCTCAGCACCACATACAAACAAAGACTTGTGTCCACCGAAAACTAAAAAATAAATATTAAAAATATTCTCTCTCTCTCTCTCTCTCTCTCTCTCTCTCTCTGTTTGTCTAAAAAGAATAAAATAAAATAAGTGTAAAAGAACAAGACACCAAGAAAAATCAAAGAGATCTTATAAATGGGAAGTAGAATAAAAATGAAGAAAATATCCAGTGGACTGGAAGATGAAGAGGATATGTTCAAAACCTTTATGTTTCAAATTAAAAGGAGAATAATAATAAGGCAGTCAGCTTTCAATTACTATAACAAATACCTAGCCAGGTGGGATGGCACACATGTTTAATCCCAGCTGCTCAGCAGGCTGAGGCAGGAGGATCAAAGCCAGCCTTAGCAACTCAATGAGGTCCTAAGCCCCTTAGTGAGACCCTGTCTGTAAATAAAATATAAAAAGGGTTGGGATATGGCTCAGTGAGTTCAATCCCTGTACCAAAAGAAAAAAAAAAATGTCTCACAGTTTTGAAGTTTTCAATATCCCCCCACACACACACCCCATTTTTTCTTTTAAGTGGGGGTGCTTGGGGCATGTGGGAAGGCAAAAGGAGATCTGTTCATGTCACAAACAGTCTAAAGACAGAGAGGAGAGAAGGAATCCCACATGTCTCTGAAGGTATGTCTCCAGAGGCCTATTTTCCATGTACTAGGATCCACCTCTTAAAGAACTACCACCTCCCAGTAGTGCCAGGAGATTGGGACCCAGTCTTAAACACATTGGCCTTTAGGGTGATATTTCATAAACAAAATTCAGTAGATAACAAAAACATGCATATATTTATTGATTCCCAACTATGTACCACATAACATACTATAGACATGTCCTTTAATCCTTGTCAACAATGGGCATTAGCTCCATGTTACAGACAAGAAACTATTGAGAAGGATCAAGTAATTTGGCAAGGTCACAATTAATAAGGGAGAGAGAGCTCCGGACTGAATTCTACAAGTGAAATGGTTCTAGTCCAAAAATGATTTATACCACAATTTTAAAATAAAAACTTTCACTGGAATGTACCTCTTATGCTGTGAAGCCTATTTCTAGTAAAATAATGAAAAAACATAGATTCAGGAAAAATAAGTATCTACCAATTACTTCTATGATATCCAAAAAATACTTTCTACAATCTTAACATGCCAATCATATTTAGTGGTAATCAACAAGATAAACATAAGTGAGTAGTTTGGGGTTATGATGGAAAGAAGAAATGGGGAAATCGTGTATAATAATCATTAAAATAGACTAAAAATATAACATCTATGGGCTGGGGCTGTAGCTCAGTGGCAGAGCACTTACCTAGCATGTGTGAGGCACTGGGTTCCATTCTTAGTACCACATAAAAATCAACAAATAAAATAAAGGTATTCTGTCCATCTACAACTACAAAAAACTTTTATACATGTTAGAGTCTGTAAACAAGTCAAAATAACACCTGGCATTTTGCCAGGGGAATGTTAGAGTTGGTAAACAAGTCTGGATGGTGCCTGGCAAAATGCCAGAGGGAGTGGTTTGAGAAGTAACAAAAACAAGCCATTAAGTGTGGAAATTCTTTATTGGTTGACTGATGTATCTAGTTTATGCTAATTAGATAAGCTGTGTGGAATGTATAAATACTGCTCCTGTCCTGCAATAAACGGCTCCTACTCCTGCTGTATCAATCTACACAAGTTGCTCGTCACCCCCGGGTTAGTTTGCTGCAGCCGGACTGCAGCATATACACACACACATACACACATATAAATAACATGTAATCCTAGCTGTCTTCACTGAGCTATTCATTGTAGCTATGAGAGAGTAAATTATTACTAATACTACCAAAAAGTATTTACACAGCAGGACACCAAGACCAGAAAACCAAAAGAAAGAAAACTGTCATGTGTGATATACAGATTTTTAAACTTCTGAATGAAAATAATAAATATTATGAACATGTAAGTATATTGTTTCAAGTAATAAACTGAAAACTTCTTGCAATATAAAAAGTTTAAAGAACTTCCCTTAATATATAAAGTGATTATAACTCAGAATAGAAAATATCTCAATACTTTTAACTTGCCTAAGGAATGATGCATAATTCAAAAAGAATCTTTTTGAAGTGCAGGATTCGGTGGCAGCACACCTGTTAATCCAAGCAGCTTGGGAGGCTAAACAGCAGTATCACAAGTTCAAGGTCAGCCTTGGCAACTTAGTAAGGCCCTAATTTAGTGAGATCCTATCTCAACAAATCTCAACAAATAAAAAGTTCTGGATTGTAGCTCAGTGCAAAACAAACAAAAAAAAAATTCTTCAGAGCATGGGTAGGGACCTAGAAATCAAAACCATATTTCATAGTTAGGGATAATCTACTAATTACCTACCACTACTGGGCAACTGAACTCCATTCCCAGAGAACATAATTGAGCATAAGTTTTAGACTTCATTTAATCCAGATCTCCATCTGACCCTATTCTATTCCCAACTCACAATTAAAATTTAAGTACCAGGGAAACACACACACACATACACTTACATATACCTATATCAATATCACAAATCAAAAGTTAAGTGTAAGCTTCAAATACTGATACTGATATAAATTTAGATGTAGATATAAGTGTGTGTATACATACATGTATTTCACCAAAAAGAAAAAAATACATGTACGTACACACACACTTATATCTACATCTAAATTTATATCAGTATCAGTATTTGAAGCAATATATATCAAAGAACAAATTGACATTGTCTTGAAGTGTTGGGTTTACTAGTATTTTATACTTTTAAAAAATACTTTGTGTCTACATTTTCTTTAAAAGACTATATGCCACATTGATAATTAGGAAAAGAAGTCTCACTTTATTTGGCAACTAGGTAAATGTCTCAGTGAAGTAGTTATTAGCATTTTAAACATTATTTCTATTTCAATCAAAATCGAAAAACAAACATAAGTTTTACTAAATCTCAACCATGAAACATAAGCACAGAAAAGAAGCAGAATAAATTAGCAAATTTTAGAGGCAATGAAATTTTAAGTCACTTCCTTTACTCTCTCATTAACAATTAACTATGTACTATTAGTAAGCTCAATCCTCAATTCGCGGTATACAAGACATCAAAATTTAAAATACAGCCCATGCCCTAATACAAGCGTTTAACCCAGTGATGACAAACTAAAAAAAGCACACAGATATTAATAATAGAAGACTAAAAATGGCAACATCTCTAATTACAAAAATTCAGAGAAGGTAACAGCTTTAATGCTGGGGAAAATGATAAGTAAGATTATAGAAGAAAGGTTTAGCAAATAAAATGTCTTGAGCTACAAGAAAACTTTGAAACAAAAAACCCTGAAATCACATGCTTTATTTTATAATATACTTAGCCCCAAAGCAAAGCAGATTGAGCTCTTTCCAACTCAAGGACCTTCCTTCTTCTGAGTATTATCTTTTGCTTAACTTGCTCCTCACATGGATATAACTAATTTTTTACCATATTTATTTTATTGAATACTTGCATTGCACCAAGCAGTTTTTCAAACTTTGCATTCATTACAGGCTATTGTAAGAACCGAATATATTAATAAACATAAAGTATTAATGAACACACAGATACTATTAAACCCATTTTAACAGCTTTATGGAGATATACTTCACACCACCCATTTGAAGTATACTATTCAATATCTTTTCATATATTCACAGATATTTGCAACCATCATTAGAATCAATTTCAGAACACTTTTATCATACAAAAGAAAGTAACCTGGAATCCTTTAGCTATTACTGTTAGTTTTAGCTGCAGTGACAAAATATCACGGATGAAGTAATTTGTAAACAATAGAAATTTATTCCTCAGTTACGGAGGTTGAAAAGTCCACGATTAAGCACCTTCAGTGTCTGGTAAGACAGTGTCCCTCTTCGATGGTGCTTTTCAGTGCAATCATATAGAGGAAGGGGCAAAGCATATTTTATAAGGACACTAATCCAATTCATGAGGGCACAGCCCTTATGACCTACTACTAAGCACTTCCTAAAGACTATACTACTTAACAGAATCACAATGAGGATGAGGTTTCAACATCCCTTTTTGAGGGACACAAAAACATTCAGATCACAGTACTTTCCTCTATTCCTGGCCCCCACTGCCAATCTGCCTGAACACCCTTCTCCCAGCCCAAGTAAACACTAATCCATGTTCTGACTATACAAACTTCCCTACAATTTCATATTACTGGAATAATACAATATTGTCTTTTATAACTGGCTTGTTTCATTTACCAAAATATTTTCAAGGTTCACCAATGTGGCATGAATCAGTAGTTCAGTCCATTTATGGCTAAATAATATTCCACTATACGAATATACCACACTTATTCATTCATCATGATGGACATTTCTAACTTTTGGCTATTATTGTTTCTGTCTTTTGGTTATTATAAACAATGCTGCTATAAAAATTGGGGTCCAAGTTTCTTTGTTGGTATATATTTTCAATACTCTTGGGTTTCAATACTCTTGAGAATATATCTAAAAATAAAATTGCTAGGTTGTACAGTGACTCTGTTTAATCTCTTGAGGAACTGTCCCAAAGTGGCTGGATCATTTCACATGCCCACCAGCAGGACATGAAGTTTCTAATTTTTCCATATCCTCTCCACAACTTATTATATGACTTTTTTATACTAGTCATCCTACGGAATATGAAGTGGTATCTGATTATTTTGATGTGCATTTCCTTAATGAGCTATTCCCTAATAACTAATGTACCATATGAGTCCTATAATAAGAAAAAAAAAAGATACACAGAGATTAAATAAATTGCCCATAGTCACAACATTAGGCAGGAGAAGCTGGGATTTTAAGCCAAGCAACCTGGCTCCCTGGACTCAATTCTTCATGCCTGGAGCAATTTCAGGCATTTATTTTATTATCCAATGGGAGAAAGGCAGCCTTCTCCAAGCAGTCTGTTTTATCAATGAGGAAAGATTCCCAGAAGCCATTTAGAATTTTCATATCTCACAGACTAGGTCTGGATCATAAGACCCTTCCTAAACGAAATACTTATAAAAAGAACAAAATACTTATAAAAAGAATGGGAAGTTTTGTATTAGTTTCTTTTGTGCTGGCATAACAGACTATCATGGATTGGATCCTGTGTATGATCCGAAATTTACTGGCTGAGTTCTGGAAGCTGTGAAGTGCAAGATGGAGGGGCCAATATCTGGCAAGCGTCTTCCTGCTACAACATTCCATGGCAAACAACTAAAGGTCGAGAAAGCAAAAGGTGGGGCTAGGATTGTGGGGCTCAGCAGTAGAACTCACCTAGCAAGTGCAGGGCACTGAGTTCAATCCTCAATAGCACATAAAAATAAAATGAAAAATACTGTGTCAAAAAAAAAAAAAGAAAGAAAGAAAGCAAAGCGGGGCCAATCTTATCCTTTTATAGTGTCATCAATACCACCTGAGGACTGAGCCCTAATAGCCTAATTACCTCTTAAAAATCCCACATCTTGCTGGGCATGATGGCACATCCTGAGATCTCAGCAACTCAGAAGGCTGAGGCAGGAGGTTCACAAGTTCAAAGTCAGCATCAGCAACTTAGTGGAGCTCAACGTAACCTAACGAGACCCTGTCTCTAAGATATTTTTAAAAATCTGGGGGTATGGCTCAGTGGTTAAGCACCCCTGGGTTCAATTCCCAACACACACACACACACACACACACACACACACACACGCAGAGATCCTACATCTTAGTAGTGCTGCAATTAAATGTCAACATACATTTTGAAGGGGGCATTCAAATCAGAACAACCATAATTGGATTAGATTACTCAGGATTTCTTAGGAAAATTAATGCTCTTCCAGAAAGAGCAAAGGTATGAAATGGTTCTTGATCAGTCCAAACGATAGTGTCTGCTACAGGTATATATGGAAACAAATAAAATTTTTGTTTTTCTTGTTTATATCATCTCAGAAATGAGAGAAATTGCCACACTTCAAAAAGAATTACCATTCAGTTTCTATTTTGCTAGTACTATCTGCATGAGTAAATGGATAAATATTTCAGCAGTCAATAAAATGCTTCAAAACAAATGAAGCAATTATTTGAATAAAGCAAAGAAACCAAAACTTAGGTTACGTTGAAATGTTACTATTAAAATTAAGCCTGACTATAGAAGTAAATAAAGTATTAAAAAAGATAGATTTTATCTGCACATTTTATAACCCTCAAGGAAAATTAACTGGAGTTTAAAGCAGAAAATATTGGCAAATAATCATTAATAAAAATCAAGATTTTAAATTACAAAGCTTCAAAGTATCTCTTCCAATAAAATATCCTTATAATAATTCTTCATTCACTTTAAAGTTCTATGAGGCTTAGATAAGTTTAGAAATGAAAAGTTTAATTTTAAATAATTTTTTAAAACTACTTTACATTACTCTAGTAATTATATTAGAAAATTGATTTCATAATTCATATTTTACATATTATTCCATAACAAATGGTTTTTCATTTTGCAAACATTTATAATGTAATACCTGTAATCAACATGCACACTCCAAAAGTGATAAAGTACATTGGAGCATTTACTTTTTGCAAAATGAGTTTACTGGATCATTTCATTGTGTACCAGAAATACCTCCAAACTATCTGTTGATACTTCATACCAAAAAAAAATAATTTTAAAGGTGGGAGGCAACAATTGAACAAATAATTACAAACAAGGCCTCCCTTCAGATAGGTTTATCATATAATTATAATACTGATCACTTAAAAGCATCCAGAATGTCTCCAGCATTTGAAAGAGCTAAGCAGAGTTATTTTTAAAATCAAACATATGTGCTTTTACTGTTTATGTCTTTGGAAAGAACATTCTGTATAATGAAAAACACGACCAAATTTTTCACAGTACATCACTATAAAACCCTGTAATCGACTTTTGGGGTTGGTTTACTCTATATCTATTTTTGACCATGTAGAAAACAGCAATGATGTGGTGAAAAGCCCAAAATTTAAGTCCCATTGCAGGATAAGACTCCATCCTGATTAGTATAGAAGTATCATATTTGCACTGGGAAAAGTGCCCATTTTAAAAGAGAAAATTTCAGTGCATAAAAATCTCCTCTTTTTAAAATCAAACTATGTAAAAACTAGTATCTTTGGTGCCTTGTCTGGGCCTTGGTTGCAACCTAGATGCTGTTTACACAGATCCCTTCCATTAAAGTCAGCATAAAGTTGATGTACAGAACTGATGTTGAAAATGACAGGTTCAAAAAAAAAAGACAGGCTCACTTCAGTTAATCTGAAGGAAGATAACACTGAATGCTGCAATTTAACAGTGTAAATTAATCCTTAAACATAAATTAACATTGGATGGTTATTTTTCTCATGTCTTAACACAGATCAAATAAAGAACTTAATTTCATTCTAAATGTTTTGAACTCATTTATCGTTCACAAAACTAATTTGTTTTCCCACAACGGCACTGTTTTTGTTGTTGTTCTTGTTGTTTTTTCCAATGAAAAGGAGCCTAAAAAAACCTTTGAATGAGCATGGCAGGCTTCATCAATAAAATTTACATATTAGCAAGTAAAATAAACTAAAAGAGGGAGATGTTGTGTGGTTTAAAAATCAGTCCTGTAATACCTACCACAGATTTATCTCCTGTGAGTTGACTCAACCATTCCTTCTTCTCAGTAAATAAACTAAGTTCCATGCAGTAGGATAGGGAGTTTTTCAGGGGCCAAGTGAAAGAATATGTTTCACATAGAAACTTTCAAATTGACAGTCTGCCCATAATGGGTAGATACTGAAGGGTCCACAGCACTTTTATGAATTAGTTGTGGTTTATCTAAATAATTATGGTCAAAACTGCCAAAGTCATTACACATTCAATTTATTACTATCAAAAAATCAATAAAAATAGTTTAATATGTTTATAAAAATTTAAGCTAAATTTCAGCTTTCTAAATAAACAGCATGTTGATTGAAACAATCATAATACATCACTTTTAAATGTAAGTGTATTAAAATTAATAATAGGCCAACTATTATAGATGTTTAGGTCTTTTATAATACAGATCATTACTTCTTGTCCCCTCATTTTAATTCAACAAATAAAACAACAAATTAACTGCATAAGAATACTTAATAACTTTTGCTGACTTCTTATCGAATAACTGTATGAAGATATCCAAAAAAATCCTCACTACACTTTGTCACCAAAAACTCCTTACATGGGTTACCCATAGAAAGATTATGTAAACAAAAGAAGAATTTCTTACCAATTCAGTAAATAGCAAAAAAAAAAAATCACAATTCAATATCTACTCTCGGAGTAAAGAAATATATGAAAACATAAACTGAGTCACAGAAGCCATTAAGATGAAAATTACCAGCAGAAACATTTGATCTAGCTGTGTCACAGTCCTAGTCCTACTCCTTTAAGTAAATTCCTTATCTAAAAACAATGAAAATGTCACAGTACGTCACTTGAGTCAATAAAAGAGCTAACTAATGTTTACAACAACATAAAACAGAGAATTAGTAATATATTTCAAAACAGATTCAACCAAATAAGCATTTAAATGCTACACCCTCTCAAAACTGTGACTTTGTCACAAATTATGGTTTATTACCTGTTAACTTCCTACCTGTGGGGTCCTTTATCTATTAAGAAAGATAGGAAAAGAAGGGAAGAGAGAGAATAAAAAAGGAAAAAAACAAAGGAAATAAAGAAGAAGGGGGAAAACATTTATATACCTACTATGTGCTAGGTACTATGTTAATTATATATTTTACTTATTTCATTATAATCCATACATAAAATAGGTCTTTTTCCATCCCATTTAGAATTTGGAATAGCAGGCAAAAATTCTCTCCCAGTCTGTAAACTGTCTCTTCACTATGTTGACTGCTTCCTTTGTTATGGGGAAACTTTTTAATTTGATATAATTTCATTTGCCAATTCTTGCTTTTGTTTTCTGTGTTTTTGGAGTCCTATCCAAGAAACTGTTATTTACAAAAGTACTATAATTTCTAATATTCTCACACAGAAACTAGGTAGGGAAAAACGGTCCAAGTCTATATAGCTCCAAATGATAGCTGTCAATTTTATATATTAAAATATAATACAATTTATTGTGAGCATTTTTTCCTACATATTGTCAAATACATTTTTTAAAATCATCCTTACTGTATAAAATGATTTGTTTGAGTCTCAATCACCTGTTCTACCTGAACCTTTACATTAAGGGAAGAATCTTTCAACATGGGAATCACACTGGAAATAAGGTGCACATGGCTACCTAGAAATACATGTAAATAAATATGTGAAAGATGTCTACAATGAAAATTAGAAAACACTTAAGAAAGAAGTTAAAGGCAACATTAAAAGGCAGAAAGACCTCCCATGTTCATGGATTGGAAGACTATTAGTACAACATCCATACTACCCAAGTGATTCACAGATTCAATACAAGCCCCATCAAATAACCAATGACATTCTTCCCAAAACTAGAAAAAATAATCCTAAAATTCATATGGAAGCAAAAAGTACCCCAAATAACCAAAGCAAAAATGAACAAAAAGAACATAGCCAGAGCATTACTGTACCTGATTTCAATAGTAACAAAAATATAATGGTATGGGCATTAAGAAAAAGGCAAGCAGACCAATGAAACATAATAGAGAACCCAGAAATTAATCCACACATTTTCTGTCATCTCATTTAGGACAAGGGTACCAAAATATGCATCAGAGTAAGGAAAAGTATCTTCAATAAATGATGCTGGGAAAACTGAATATGCCTATGAACAAGACTGAATCTTGACTCCTCTCTCTCACTCTGTACAAAAATCAGCTCAAAATGGATTAAAGAACTTAACATAAGACCTGAAATTCTGAAACTACTAGAGGAAATACTTAAGACATTGGTAAAAACAATGATTTCCTATAAAGGACTCCAAAGCATAGGAAACAAAATCAAGAATTTAAAACTGTAATTGCTTCAAATTAAAAAAACTTCTAAACAACAAAAGAAGCAATCAAGAGACTGAAAAGACTAGCCTACAGAATAAGTGAAAATCTTTACCTGCCATACAAGTAAAGAAGATTAATATCTAGACTATAAAAGAATTCAAAAGAAACTTAACAAAAAACAAGCCATCCAATTCAAAATTAGACAAATGACATAGACAGATACTTCTCAATGAAGAAATGCTAATGATCGATAAATGAAAAAAATGTTCAATATCAATCAGGGAAATGTGGATCAAATCTATAATGAAATTCCATTTCACCCCAATAAGAATGGATATTACCAAAAACAAACAAAACCAAAAATAAATGCTGGTGAGGAAGTGTAGGACAAAAAGGATCCTTATAAACTATTGTTATTCAAGAACGCTCTAGTTATTTGGGGTATTTTTTGTTTTTATATGATTTTTAGAATAACTTTTTCCTAGTTTTGTGAAGAATTTCACTGATAATTTGATGGGGTTTGCATGTAAATTAGTATAGCCACTAGGGAAAATAGTATGCTGGTTCCTCAAAAACCTGAAAACAGAATTATCACATGATCCAGCTATCCTACGACTGGGTATATATTCAAAGGAAATTCAGGGAAAGAAAAGGACATCAGCATACCCTCATTGAATGCGGCACACTTCACAATAGCCAATATATCCAGGATCAACCTAGCTGAATGTATAACAGATGAATAAATAAAGCACATATACACACAATAAAATATTACTCAGCCAAAAAAAAGAATGAAATCTGTTCATTTGCAGCAAAGATGAAACTGAAAGAGATCATGTTAAGGAAGAAAAAGCCAGAAATGAGAAGACAAGTAACATCAGTCCTATGATGTTCAAATTTATAAATTTAAAAGACAAAGGATAAGCTGAAATTAGAAGAAGACTTACTAGGGACAAGGTAGAAGTGGTCAAAGATGGTTGGCTAGATGTGCTCAGCTCACAATGTATGTGTATGGAAATATCACACTGAATTCCAGAAATTTGTACAAGTGGTAAGTCAATTATAATTTTTAAAAGATGTACATGGATTTATATAAAATTATGTTAACTTATCAATAAGCTATATTTAAAATGTATTATGTACATACTTAAATAATTTCCAGAAGATCAATCCTCCAACATAACATTGAAAGAAAATCAGATTAGATTAAATAAGCAAATTCTAATTACAGAAAAATATTACTTATCTCATTAGGGAGCAACTTAGTGGTGATGTATCAGAAATGTGGGAAGCAGTAAGTGATGAATTACTAAAAATAGATTAATAAAAATGAAAATAATAAAAACATCTCATTATTTGAGAAGTATCACTTGCATAAGTATTATTGCTTATGCAATGCCTACAAAAACAGAAATGACAAACAATGCATTAATTCAGTGCATTTTTTAAAACTGGATTGAATGTGTAATCTCATTTTTAGACAGGTACAAAATCATATTGTATTTTATAGAAAGTGTTTTCATACATATTTTTAAATTGTTGCAGTGCAATAAAATGGGGGAAATTTCACCAGGCAACTTTCTTTTATTTGCCAAAGTGATCAAAAAAATTAAACTTACACTGAAGAAGCAAAACTAATTACATCTCATTAAAATATGTGATAGTAATAAATGGGTTTAAAGAATTTCTTCAAGATGGCTGCACTGACCCTCTTACTCAAAAAGATTTGCACTACTACTGTGTCATCTTTAAATTTTTTTTAATATTTATTTTTTAATTGTAGTTGGACACAACACCTTTGTTTTATTTATTTGTTTTTATGAGGTACTAAGAATCAAACCCAGTGCTTCAGAAGTGCTGGGCAAGCGCTCTACTGCTGAGCCCCAGCCCCTGTGTCATCTCTGAAAACTAAAATTTGATTATCAACTTTCAGTTGTTCCATGAGGAAGAAGGAGAAACAGCCTGCCACCCCAGCCCACCTGGCCACAAAAGGAGGGGAGTGATCATGCTGTGGCCCTCCATCAACCAACATGTGGATGGCTCTCCCTACCAGCTTCCATCTAGTGACAACAGCCTGGACCTACAAGACCATCATTCAGGTCCCTGCAGGAAAAAAATCTCTAGAAAGCATCAACAACAGACTAGATCATCTGCAAGACAGAACCTCAGGCAATGAAGACAAAATATATAATCTTAAAAATAAAGTTGACCACATAGTGGATATGGTTAGAAACAATGAACAGAACTTATCCAAGAATTATGAGATAACATCAAAAGACCAAATCTAAGAATTATCAGAAAGCACAGGCATTAGAGGAAGGCACAGAGATACAAACCAAAGAAATGCACAATCTCATCAATAAAATAATATCAGAAAATTTCCCAAACATGAAGAATGAATTGGAAAATCAAATACAAGAAGCTTACAGGACATCAAATGTACAAAATTACAATAGATTCACACCAAGGGACATCACAATGAAAATGCTTAGCATACAGAATAAGGACAGAATTTTAAAAGCCATGAGAGAAAAATGTCCAATTACATATGAAGAAAACCAATTCGGATCTCAGGAGATTTTTCAAACAGACCATTAAAGAAAATACTGGAACAACATATACCAAGCTCTGAAAGAAAATGGATGCCAACCAAGAATCTTATACCCAGCAAAATGAAGCTTCAGATTTGAGGAAGAAACAAAAACCTTTCATGAAAAACAAAAGAGAATTTACAATTAGAAAGCCTGAACTACAGAAAATTCTTAGAAAAATATTCCATGAGGAGGAAATGAAAAACAACAATGAAAATCAGCTAAGAGAGGAACTACACTAAAGTAACAGGCAATCAAAGGAGAAAACAAGTCAAGTTTAAAACTCAAAAATAAACCAAAATGACCAGGAATACAAACCATATTTGAATAATAACCCTAATTGTTAAGGTCTAAACTCATCAATTAAAAGACACAGACAGCAAGATTGGATTTAAAAAAAAAAAAAAAAACATCCAACAATATGCTGCCTTCTAGAGATTCACCTCACAGGAAAAGACATCCACAGACTGAAGGTGAAAGGATGGGGGGAACAAAAAAAAAAAAACATGTCACTAACATGAATTGAGTAAACAAGCAAACAAGCAGGGGTTTTCATCCTCATATCACATAATGTGGACTTCAAATCAAAGTTAATCAGAAGGGCTAAAAACAGGTCATTTCATACTGCTTAAGGGAACCATACATCAATAAGACATAACAATCATAAATATCTATGTCCCAAACAATGGAGCATCTACATATATTAAACAAACCCTTCTCAATTTCAAGAAACAAACAAACCACAACACAATAATACTAGGTGATTTAACACACCTCTCTCACCACTGGATAGATCTTCCAGAAGACATCAGGGAGGATATTAAAAAATTCACAGAGGCAAATGAGAACATTGATACAACGGATCAAAACCCCTGGGACACTATGATGGCAATACTAAGAGGAAAGTTCATTACATTAAGGTCATTCATTAAAAAAATAAAAAGTCAACAAATAAATAACCTAACATTAAATCTAAAAGTCCTAGAAAAAGAAGAACAAATCCACACCAAAAGTTATAGAAGACAGGAAATAACTGAAATCAATGAAATTGAAACCAAAGAAATAATCCAAAAACTTGACAAGAGGAAAAGTTGGTTGTTTAAAAAAGTAAATATAATTGATAAACTCTTAGCCAAACTAACAAAGAGAAGGACAGAGAAAACTCAAATTACTAAAATTCATGATGAGAAAGGAAATATCACAGCAATACTACTGAAATAATTACAACCTATTTTGAATATGTATACTCCAATAAAATAGAAAATCTCAAAGACACTGACAAATTTTTAGAAAGGTATGATCTACCCAAACTGAAACAGGAGGACATACAAAATTTTTTTTTTACTTTTTTAAATTTTTATTTGTTTAAATTGCTTATACATGACAGTAGAATGCACTTATATACTTTGATATATCATACATAGATGGGATATAATTTCTCATTTTTCTGAGTATACATATTGTAGAATCACATTAATCATACAGTCACATACATATATACAGTCATAGCGTCTGTTTCATTCCACTATCTCTTTTATCCCCACATCCCCTGCCTTCAACATAGTTTATATACAAAAAGAGATACAAAAATTGTGGTATATATTTGGATTAAGAATTGTAATGCAAACAAACAAACAAAAAAAAAGAATAGCGTTACCTTAGATTAGGTAGAGGGAAGTGAAAGGATAACATCATACTTAAAGATTCTACTTTTCAAGTCAGACAGACCTGGATTGGATTATGGGTTCTGCCTCTTATAAACTGCATGATCATGTTCAAATTTCTAACTTCTTTAAGCTTCAGTTTTTATGTTTGTAATGTTGATAAAGCAGTGCTACTTGCCTCTTAGGGTTGTTATGAGGATTACAGGAGATGTGCATTGTCAAATATACCTGGCAGGTAGTGAGTATTTCTATGTGCTATTTACTGTCATCTTTAGAAATTTGCAAAGCTTCCTCATTTACATTATCTAAATTAAAAAGTGGCCTCTGCAGAAAATCTTGAATTACTTGGAGGAGCAAGTAATATCAGTTTCTCCTCAAATTTGGAACTCTAAAAATGTCCTTTCCAATTTATTTTTGTCTTTACTTTGTCATTACAAGATACATGCTTTGTGCACTTTTACTTTTGTTTAATATGTATCCTTAAAGTCTCTCTCCATCATGATGTCATTGTTACATTGTAAATTCCAAAGAGAGGGGAGCCATTCCCTTAAAGGCATTTTGTTTATGATAACAGAATTATATCTGGGTACAATGACACACACCTGTAATCCCTGCAGATCGGGAGGCTGAGGCAGGGGCATCTCAAGTTCAAAGCCAGCCTCAGCAATTTGGCAAGGCCCTAACAAACTCAATGAGACCCTGTCTCTAAATAAAATATTTAAAAATGTCTGCTGATGTGGCTTAGTGGTTAAGTGCCCCTGGGTTCAATACCCAGTACCAAAAGAAAAAATAAAAGATATAATTATAGAACTGAATGTGACTTCTCCTTTTACAATGAAACTGAGAGCTACAGAATAAGATTTTCTTATAGTGATTGAGTGACATACACAATTTAAATAGATCAATTTCAAGCAAGGAAATACAAGACGCCATCAAAAGACTACCAACCAAGAAAAGCCCAGAACAGGAGGAATTCTCCACCGAGATCTACAAGAACTTCAAATACTCCTCAAATTATACCGTGAAAGAGAAAAGAAGGGAAACATTCAAACTCATTCTATGAGGCTAGATCACTAACCAGACAAAGACACATCAAGGAAAGAAAATATCAGACCAATATCCCTAATGAATATAGAAGCAAAAATCTCAATAAAATTCTGGCAAATTGCATACAAAAGTATATTAAAAAGATAGTGCACCATGATCCATTGGGCTTCATCCCAGGAATGCAAGGTTGATTCAATATACGAAAATCGGTAAATATAATACATCAACTCAAATACAAATGAAAATAAGAATCATTTGATTACCTCAATAGATGCTGAGGAATCATGTGATAAAATAGAACACCTCTTCATGGTCAAAACATGAGAAAAACTAGGAATAGGAGGATCAAACCTCAACATTGAAAGCCATTCATGATAAGCCCAAGGCCACCATCATTTTATATAAAGAAAAATTGGAAGCATTCCTACTGGAACACAGCAGAAATACCCTCTTCCACCACTTTTTTGTTTTGTTTTTAAGTTCAGCAGCAAATTTATTTTTTGAACATTAGAACATATTTATTTTTTATTGATTTAAAAAAAATAAATGGCAGCGGAATGCATTACAATTCTTATTACACATATATTACACATACACAGCACAATTTTTCATATCTATGGTTGTATATAAAGTATGTTGACACCAATTCATGTCTTCATACATGTGCTTTGGATAATGATGTCTATCACATTCCACCTCCTTGCTAACCCCCTGCCCTCTCCCTTTCCCTCCCACCCCTCTGCCCTATCTAGAGTTCATCTATTCCTCCCATGCTAGCCCTCCCTACCACACTATGAATCAGCCTCCTTATATCAGAAAAAAACATACGGCATTTATTTTGGGAGGATTGGCTAACTTCACTTAGTATTATCTTCTCCAATGCCATCCATTTACCTGCAAATCCCATGATTTTATTCTCTTTTATTGATGAGTAAAATTCCATTGTGTATATATGTCACATTTTTTTTATCCATTCATCTCCTGAAGGGCATCTAGATTGGCTCCACAGTTTAGCTATTGTGAATTGTGCTGCTATAAACATTGATATGGCTGTGTCCTGCTTTTAAGTTTTTGGGTATAGACCGAGGAGAGGGATAGCTGGGTCAAATGGTGGCTCCATCCCCAGATTTCCAAGGAATCTCCATACTTCTTTCTATATTGGCTGCACCAATTTGCAGTCCCACAAGCAATGTATGAGTGTACCTTTTTCTCCACATGCTAGCCAACATGTATTGTTGTTTGTCTTCATAATAGCTGCCATTCTGACTGGAGTACGATGATATCTTAGAGTAGTTTTGATTTGCATTTATCTAATTGCTACAGATATTGAACATTTTTTCATTTATTTGTTGATTAATTGTATATCTTCTTCGGTGAAGTGTCTGTTCAGGTCCTTGCCCAATTTATTAATTGGGTTATTTGGGGGGTTTTTTGGTGCTTAGCTTTTTGAGTTCTCTATATACCCTAGAGATTAGTGCTCTATCTGATGTGTAAGAGATAAAAATTTGTTCCCAGGATGTAGGCTCTCTGTTCACCTCACAGATGGTTTCTTTTGCTGAGAAGAAACTTTTTCATTTGAATCCATCCCATTTATTGATTCTTAGTTAATTCTTGTGCTACAAGAGTTTTATTAAGAAAGTTGGGGCCTAAACCGACATGCTGGAGATTTGGGCCTACTTTTTCTTTCATTAGGTGCAAGATCTCTGGTTTAATTTCTAGGCTCTTAATTCACTTTGAGTTGAGTTTTGTGCAGGGTGAGAGATAGAGATTTAATTTCTAGTGTTAGATTTAGATTTCTAGTTTTCCCAACACCATTTGTTGAAGAGGCTATCTTTTCTCCAATGCATGTTTTTGGCACCTTTGTCTAATATAAGACAACTGTAATTTTGTGGGTTAGTCTCTGTGTCCTCTATTCTGTACAATTGGTCTACCAGTCTCTTTTGATGCCAATACAATGCTGTTTTTGTTAGTATTGCTCTGTAGTATAGTTTGAGGTCTGGTAAAGTGATGCCACCTCCTTCACTCTTTCTGCTATGGATTGCTTTAGCTATTCTGGGTCTCTTATTTTTCCAGATGAACTTCATGATTGCCTTTTCTATAATGAATGCCATGGGGATTTTGATGGGAATTGCATTAAATCTGTATAGTGCTTTTGGTAGGCTGTACAGTTTGTTTATTTATCTGTATGCCCCATGAGGTCAGGAACCACATCTGCCTTCTGTATTTCTATGTCCCCAGCAACCAACAAACTGCTCAGCATAGTGTAGCTGCTCAATTAATAGTTGTTGAATATGTATTGATTCTAGCGTAGTATGGTCATTTTGATAATATTAATTCTTCCTATCAAGAGCAAGGCAGATCTTTCCATCTTTTAAGGTCTTCTTTGATTTCTTTCTTTAGGGTTCTGTAGTTTTCATTATATAGATTTTTCACCTCTTTGGTTACGTTGATTCCCAAGTTGTTGGTGTTGTTGTTGTTGTTTGAGGTTATTGTAAATAAGGTAGTTTTCCTCATTTCCTTCTCAGAGGATTTGTCATTGATATACAGAAATGGTTTGATTTATGGGTGTTGATTTTTATATCCTGCTACTTTGCAGAATTCGTTTACTAGTTCTAGAAATTTTCTGGTGGAGCTTTTTGGATCTTCTAGGTATAGAATCATATCGTCAGCAAATAGTGCTAATTTAAGTTCTTATTTTTCTATACATAACCCTTTAATTTCTTTCATCTAATTGCTCTGGCCACTGTTTCAAGAACTATGTTGAATAGAGATGGTGAAAGAGGGCATCCCTGTCTTGTTCCAGCTTTTAGAGGGAATGCTTTTAATTTTTCTCCATTTAGAATGATGCTGGCCTGAGGCTTAACATAGATAGACTTCATGATGTTTAGATGTGTTCTTGTTATCCCTAGTTTTTCTACTGTTTTGAACATGTAAAGGTGCTATATTTTGTCAAATGCTTTTTCTGCATCTGTTGAGATGATCATATGATTCATATCTTTGAGTCTATTGATGTGATGAATTACATTTATTGATTTCCATATGTTGAGCCAACTTTGCATCCCTGGGATGAATACCACTTGATCATGGTACACAATCTTTTTGATATGTTTTTGTATTTGATTTGCCAGAATTATTTATTGAGAATTTTTGCATCTATGTTCATTAGAGATATTGGTCTAAAGTTTTCTTTTTTTGATGTGTCTTTGGTTGGTTTTGGGATCAGGGTGATATTGGCCTCATAGAATTGAGTTTGAAAGTGCTGCCTCTTTTTCTGTTTCCTAAAATAAATTGAAGAGTATGGGTATTAGTTCTTCTTTAAAGGTCTTGTAGAACTCAGCTGTTTATCTGTCCGGTCCTGGGCTTTTCTTAGTTGGTAAGCTTCTGATGGCAAGTTCTATCACTTGATACCCGTCTGTTTAAATTGTGCATAGCATTCTGATTCAATCTGGGTAAACTGTATGACTTAAGAAATTTGTCAATGCCTTCAATGTCTTCTATTTTATTGGTGTATAAGTTTTCAAAATAATTTCTAATTATCCTTTGTATTTCTGTAGTGTCTGTTGTGATATTACCTTTTTCAATACATGTGCTGGTAATTTGAGTTTTCTCTCTCCTCTTCATTAGCATAGCTAAGGTCTGTCAATTTTATTTTTTCAAAGAACCAACTTTTTGTCAATTTTTCAATTGTTTCTTTTGTTTCGATTTCATTAATTTCATCTCTAATTTTAATTATTTCTTGCCTTCTACTGCTTTTGCTGATGATTTGTTCTTTTTCTAGGGCTTTGTGATGTAATGTGAGGTCATTTATTTGTTGACGTTCTCTTCTTTGAAGGAATGAACTCCATGCAATCAACTTTCCTCCTAGTACTGCTATCATAGTGTCCCAGAGATTTAGATACGTTGCGTCTATGTTCTCCTTTATGTCTATGTTCTCCTTTGTGTCTATGTTCATTCAATATTGTTTAGTGTCCAGGTGTTGGAGAAATTTTTATTTTTTGTCGTTGATTTCAAATTTCATTCTATTATGATCTGATAAAATGCACGGTAGTATCTCTACTTTTTTGTATTTGCTAAGAGTTATTTTGTGGCGTATTATATGGTCTGTTTTAGAGAAAGATCCATGTGCTGCTGAGAATAAAGTGTATCTGTTTAATGCAGGTTGAAATATTCTATATATGTCAGTTAAGTCTAAGTTATTGATTGTATTATTGAGTTCTATAGTTTCTTTATTCAACTTAGGTTTGGAAGATCTATCCAGTGGTAAGAGAGGTGTGTTAAAGTCATCCAACATTATTGTGTTGTGGTCAATATGACTCTTGAAATTGAGAAGAATTTGTATGATGAACACAGCTATACCAGTGTTTGGGGGCATATATATTTATAATTCTTATGTCTTGTTGGTGTATGATTCCCTTGAGCAGTATGTAATGTTCATCTTCATCCCTTTTGGTTAACTTTGGCTTGAAGTCTACTTTATTTGATACGAGGATGGAAACCCCTACTTGCTTCCACAGTTCATAATTTTTCCCAACCTTTCACCTTCAGTCTGTGTACCAGATGAGTATCCTGTAGGCAGCATATTGTTGGGTCTTTTTTTAAAATCCACTCTGCTAGCCTATGTATTTTGATTGATGAGTTTAAGCCATTAACATTCAAGGTTATTATTGAGACATGGTTTGTATTTTCTGCCATATTTGTTTATTTTTGTTATTTAACTTGACTTGATTTTCTTCTTTGATTAGATTTTCCTTTAGGATACTATCTCCCTCTACTAATTTTCATGATGTTTTTCGTTTCCTCTTCATGGAATACTTTACCAAGGATGTTTTATAGTGTTGCTTTTCTAGCTATAAATTCTTTTAACTTTTGTTTATCATGGAATGCTTTTATTTCCTCTTCAAATTTAAAGCTTACTTTTGCTGGAGAGAAGATACTTGGGTGGCACCCATTTTCTTTCAGAGCTTAATATATGTTGTTCCAGGATCTTCTAGCTTTCAGGATCTATGTTGAAAAATCTGCCGTTATGCTAATTGGTTTCCCCTATATGTAATCTGATTCCTTTCTATCATGGCTTTTAAAATTCTCTCCTGATTCTGTATGTTGAGCATTTTTATTATAATGTGTCTTGGTGTGGATCTATTGTGATTTTGTACATTCGGCGTCCTGTAGGCTTCTTTCTTTTGGATTTCCAATTCATTCTTAATGTTTGGAAAGTTTTCCAATATTATTTCATTGAATACATTGTTCATTCCTTTGGGTTTGACCTCTATGCCTTCCTCTATCCCAAAAACTCTTAAGTTTGTTCTTTTTATTCTATCCCATATTTCTTGAATGTTCTGCTCCTGGTTTTGTACCATTACCACTGTGTGCTCTATGTTCTTCGCAAGTTATATATTTTATCTTCATTGTCTGATGTCCTATCTTACCAGTGGTTTACTCTGTTGGTGATACTTTCATTTGAGCTTTTAATTTGATTTATTGTTTCTTTCATTTCAAGGATTTCTGTTTGTTTTTTTGTTTTTTTGTTGTTTTTTTAGAATCTGTATCTCCCTGTTGAGGTCATCTTTCACTGCCTAGATTTGTTTATGTAGCTCCTTGTTGAAATAATCTTTCACTGCTTGTATTTGCTCTCTTGTATCTTCCTTGAATTCACAGAACATTTTAACCATGTATATCCTGAAGTCTTTCTCTGTAATTTTTCTGCTGTGACTGCCAATGATTGTAATGATGTGGTGTCTTGATTTGTGTGTGGTACTTTCTTCCCTTGTCTTTTCAAGTTGCTCGTGTGTCTTCCTTTCCATCTCTGTGGGTCTGGGATGTTATTGTTTTTACCCTATAGATTTATAGTGCTCTTGTAGGATTCCAAGATCCCTCCTTTGTGGGGAAAGACAATGTTAACAGATCCCGATATATCAACAATATATAGTGATAAACACTTATTAACAATTTGTTATTATTAAGAATGTTTACAGTTTTGTTTCAATGTACAGAAACGTTGGATTCAATTATTATCTAAAATACAATCAGTAGTTTTGTAAAAATGTTTACAGTTTCTGAAGGTGGACAATGAACTGGGAGTGGGGGCTAGAACAATATGCTGAGGAGAAAGGATGTGAGGATATAGAGTTAATACATCTTAGGAAATGTGAAAGAGAAATCTAATGAAGAGGGTTAGTAGCAAAAGAATAGACAGGAAGTAATTTAGGGTAGACAAGTACATGAGAAAACAATAGAGTACAAACACACATATATATTTAGAAAAATACAGGATGTTAGGGCTGGGATTGTGGCTCAGCGGTAGAGCGCTCGCCTACCATGGGCGGGACCCGGGTTCAATTCTCAGCACTACATAAAAATAAAGGCATTGTGTTATGCCCATCTGCACCTAAAAAATATTAAAATAATAATAATAAATTTTTAAAAAACTTTTAAAAATACAGGATGTTAAAATAGTAAAATTTGGAGGGGAAAACAAAAATGAAAGGAGAAAAAAGGGCATATACAACTTCTCTATATTATATTATTCAGATGACTCAGTCCTCAAAATCCTATTTCATGCTAAGTTCTTGGTTTCACATATGTTAAGGATGTGAGGGCTGGAAGAATAGAGGTGTAGAAAAGAAAGAGAAAAAAGAAAAAGAAAAAAAATACTCAAAAGAAGAAACCTGGGTTGTTGCTAGTTTTAGAGATCCGTATCTTTTCTGTTTCTCTGCTCATCCAGTAGGTGGGGTTGAATGTTTTAAGCTGGTGTCTCTGCCCTCAGGATGGGTTAGGAAACCAGGGTGGGAAGACTGGTCCTGGTGTAGGGCGTCTGGAAGCGGGGAGTGCCACCCGCCAGACCCTGCAGGGAGACTGCACTTCATGGGTCTCTTTTTGGGACTGCTCCTCTGACTTGAGCATCTGGTATTATCTCTCTCTCTCTTGCCTGGAGATTTCCCAGTTCCTGGTTTCTCTGTTAGGCTCCAAATTTTAGACCCATCTCCCTCTCACTTAGCAGTTTCCAACTGTGGGACCTCTCACACTAAGGCTCACATCAGGTGGGCGGCACCCTGGTCGCACTGAACACATGCCCAACTGACTGCTTTTTTTGTGTTGGGTGATCACTGTTGGGTGGTTATAGCTGCTGGGTAGGGGGGGGAGCATTGGATACCAGGTACCTGTCCAGATGGAGATCAGATCTAAGACCTGCCCCAACCAAATATGGCAACAAAAGCCTCTTTCACCACTTCTATTCAACATAGTCCTTGAAACTCTAGCCAAAGCAATCAGAGAGACAAAAGAAATTACAGGGATACACATAGGAAAACAGGAACTCAAACTATCACTATTTGTCAACAATATGATTCTATATTTGGAAAATCCAAAAAATTCCACCAGAAGACTTCTAGAACAAATAAATGAATTCAGCAAACTAGCAGGATATAAAAATCAATATCCATAATTCAAATGCATTTCTATATATAAGTGATGAATCCAATGAAAGAGAAATTGGGAAAACTACCCCATTCAACATAGTCTCAAAAAATAAAATAAAATACTGGGGCTGGGGCTGGGGCTCAGTGGTAGTGCACTTGCCTGGCATGTGTGAGGCACTGGGTTTAATTCTCAGCACAACATATAAATAAATAAATAAAAGGTTTAACAACAATTTAAAAAATAAAATATAACACTTGGGAATCAATCCAACAAAAGATGTGAAATACCTCTACAATGAAAACTACAGAACACTAAAGAAGGAAATTGACGAAGACCTTAGAAGTTGGAAAGATCACCAATACTCTTAGAGAGGCAGAATTAATATTGTCAAAATGGCCATATTACAAAAAGCATTATAGAGATTTATTGCAATTCCTATTAAAATCCCAATGACATTCTTCATAAACTAGAAAAGGCAATCATGAAATTCATTTGGAAAACAAAAGACTCAGAATTGTCAAAGCAACCCTTAGCAAGAAAAGTGAAGCAGGAGGCATTACAATACCAGACCTTAAACTATACAACAGAACAACAGTAACAAAAACAGCATGGCATTGGCATCAAAATAGAATGTATAGACCAATGGTACACAATGGAAGATACAGAGACCAACCCACATACATACAGTTATCTCATACTACACAAAGGCACCAAAACCATACACTAGGGAAAAGATAGCCTCTTCAACAAATGGTGCTGGGAAAACTGGAAATCTATATGCAACAAAATGAAATTAAACCTCTATCTCTCACCCTGCCTAAAACTCAACTCAAAGTGGATCGAGTACCTAGGAATTAGACCAGAGATCCTGCACCTAATAGAAGAAAAAGTAGGCCCAAATCTTTAAACTGAAAAGCTTCTTCTCAGCAAAAGAAACAATCAGTAATGTAAAGAGAGAGCCTATAGAATGGAAGAATATCTTTACCACACATACATCAGAAAACACACTAATCTCCAGGATATATAAAGAACTAAAAAAAAAAAAAAAACTTAACTTCAAAAAAAACAAATAACCCAATCAATAAATGGGCTAAGGCACTGAACAGACACATCTCACAAAAAGATACATAAGCAATCAACAAATATATGAAAAAATGCTCATCTTTAGTAATTAGAGAAATGCACATCAAAACTAAGATTTCATCTCACTCCAGTCAGAATAGCAGTTATCAAGAATAAAAGCAATAATAAGTGTTGGCAAGATGTGGGGTAAAGGTGCATTCATACATTGCTGGTGGGACTGCAAATTGGTGCAACCACTTTGGAAAGCAGTACAGAGATTCCTTAGAAAACTTGGAATGGAACCACCATTTGACCTAGGTACCCCACTCCTCAAGTCTATTCCCAAAGAATTTAAAACCAGCATACTATAGTGACACAGGCACATAGGTGTTTATAGCAGTTGAATTCACAATAGCTAAATCGTAGAACCAACCTAGATGCCCATCAATGAATGAATGAATAAAGAAACTGTGGTATGTATGTATGTATGTATATATCTATCTATCTATATATATACATATACACACACACACACACAATGGAATATTACTTGTCATTTAAAAAAAAATAAAATCATGGCATTTGCAGGTAAATGAATGGAGTTGGAGAACATCATACTAAGCAAAGTAAGCCAATCTTCAAAAATGTTTTCTCTGATAAGTGGATGATGATCCATAATGCGGAAAGGGGACAGGCACGGGAAGAATGGAGGAGCTTTGAATTGGGCAAAGGGGAGAGTGTGGAAGAGATGGATCATGGGAATAGGATAGATGGTGAAATGAGATGGACATCATTACCCCAGGTACATGTATGATTACACAAATGGTAACTCTACATCATGTACACCCAGATAATCGAAATGTTATACTCCATTTGTGTAAGATGATTTGAAACGTTATTCTGCTCTCCATGTACTACTAAGTTGAATTTTTAAAATAAATAAATAAATAAATAAATAGGGGGGGAAAAAAACCTTGAATTGCTAAGACATCATTAAGTCAAAATTAGGGACCTAGAAATATTTAATTTCCAGTGGAAAAAATTCACTCCATTGCAAACTTGTAATGATTTCAAGACTTTTGTTTACTTTCTCCATTACTCTCTGATAAGCGAGTCAAGTACTTACAGGATAAATTAAACCAGCACAATCTGTCACCTTTACTTTGCTGAAGAGTCATCAATGGTATATCTCTCAGGTAAAGCACAAGAATACAGATGGAATTCTGGCTCTAACACTTGCCAACTGTGAGAATTTAAATAACTAACTCAATATCACAGTCATTACCTTATATGTAAATTCAGAATAGTAATATGAACTCAAAAGAATGTTATGAAGCTATAGTTAAGACAATTCAATTTAGCCAATAAACTTTTACTAAAACTTACCACTGGCCAAGTACTGAGGATTCAAAGTCAAAAATGATTCCTTCTTAAGCCTGAAAAGCCCTACAGTACAACAGGGCATAAAAAAATACTAGTAACTGAAAGACATGCTATTACAAGCAGAAAAATGGAACCCCAGCATTAGGGGAATGTAAAGGCACTGGAAAAAAAATGAAAGAGATTAATTATCAAAACAACAAAATAATTTTGCTAACTGAAGCAAAGAATACATGTTAGGAATAGTGAAAGATAAAACAAGAGAGGTGTATGGGAACAAAATACTGACATGTTCTAACTATAATAAAAATAGCATATATAAATATAAGCTATCATATCTCAATTAAGTCATTACTCATGCCATATTACATTTTGTTTATATGTCTGTTTCTGAACTAGACAGTGAGCTCAGAGGTAGACATGATAGTGAGGTAGATCACACAATATGTAGCATTTATCTGTTTTATTTTTTTTTCCGTCCTTAATAAGCAGGTTGTTTGTGAATTTAAAAAAAAAAACAGTATCAGTAACAGTTTTCACTGAAAAGTAACTAGAGATAATCCTACTTTTTAGCACTCTTATTTATTCTTTTTACTTTTGCTTTTGAGTTTGGGGCTAAAGTATTATCTGTTCGCACCTAAACTTATTTAAAATCAAAAGGCCAGAGAGTGGATTCAAGGCTTCTTCTTTAATAGCAGAAACACAATAGACAAATCACTAATCTTTTTTTTAGATTCAGCTTTTTAAATCTATAAAATGTATTTATTACTATATACTGATACGCATGCCTCATAAAGTTTTGATAAGAATTTGATTAAGAATCAAATTAGATAGGTACATACTTAGTTCGTAAACTGAAAAGAAGTTTGCAAATTAAGATATAATTTTCCAGAATATAACATTTGGAGTTCTTCTGTTTCCACATAGGAGATTAAACAACCAATGTTTTTCCCTCCTGCAGCTATCTCTATTTCTCTCTAATGAAATAAACAAAGATAACAACATATGAAATGGGTGACAATCAGTGCTCCCTTGGATGCACACAGGCTCAATGAGTTTAACAATATCAAAGCAGTCTCCAGATATCTTCACGTGTTTATTACCAAAAAAAAAAGTCTTATCTGGGATGTGAATTTAGCCTGAGTTAAGCAAAGCACTTCTCTCTCCCTTTGAGACCTCAAGCACTACACTGAAAACCAGTCTAAGCAAAGCAAAGAAGAAGCCTTATAGGATGTTCAAAGTCTCAAAGAATTAAAAATAGTATCATTAACAAAAATTTGAACTCAAAGAAAAGAGAAAAGTGAGAAATGTTAAACACAGTAGCAAAAGCCTTACATAAGCATTCCAAGTCAAGAATACAATAACTAAGTAAATAGTATTCCCATATATATGCATCACCCTGTGGATTTCCCTCACAGTTAATGACTCTACAATTAACCCAATTTTCAAAAGGCAGACATTCTGAAATACTGAAGCATGTTCCCAGCTTGCTTTCTCTCAACAGGTCTGCACTTGACTGTCTTAGGTAGAATGTGTAATACACTGACAGTTGAAGAGGATTTCTAAATAGATTTTTATTTCCTCCTTGATAAAACTATTATCTCATGAAGCTCTCTTTCCTGATTTGCTTGGAAAAGAACAGAATGGATACTTTCAAAATTCTTCTTTTACCATTCAGTAGACTTCTTTGCTTACTTCAAAGGTCTCTTCCTCAGTGAAATATTTCTGGACTTCTGCAAGCTAAATTAAACCAGCACAAGAGTCCTACTTGAACACACATTATGCATAAACTCCTCCCATTGTAGTTAGTGCATCCTACTTAACTCCCACTGAATCAGCACCTAATCTATAAAGGGCCAGCCATGTCTTACCAATAGTCCTAAACACTGTCTACCTAAAAGGAAAAGTCTTGTGCCCATTCATTCATCCAGTAAGTATCTAATAATGGCCTATTTTATGAAAAGCACAGTTGCGGCCCTGAAGATAGACAGTACCAAAAAGAAAAAGAAAAACCTATCTTAGTGAAGTTCGTATCAGAATGAAGTAGACAGATAATGAGTCAATACATATCTACAATATAAAATGCTAGGGGAAAATTAGTGACATTTGGTGTATTTAAGGGGAAATATTGTTTGTGAACTTGAGGTATTATAAGGTAATGAGAGAAGGCTTCACTAAGAAGCCTTCACATTTCAGCACAGGCTCAAGGTACTGAGGATATGGGTTATGTGAATTTAAAAGAACAATATTCCAGATAGAGAAAGGAATAAATGCAGGAGAGCTAGCATAGGCATATCCTTGACATTTCAGAGGAAATTCAAAGAAACTAATATAGTAAGAGGGGATAAATAGGAGAGAAAAGATCAGAAAGATAAAGGAGAATGATCATGGAAGACTACAATGGCCTTCATAAATCTTTCTTGCTTCTACTATGAACGAAATAGGAAACCACTAAGGTTTTAAGCAACAACAATAAAAAAAAAAATCCATGATCTGATTTTTGTTTTTAAAGTTTTACTCTAAGTCAGGGGCAGTGGCACACACCTATAATCCCAACTACTCTAGAGAGGCTGAGCAAAAGGATCACAAGTTGGAGGCTAGTCTGAGCAACTGAGCTAGAACCTGTCTCAGATTAACATAAAAAGGGCTGGGGATATAGTTCAGTGATAGAGCTCTTGCTTAACAAGTGTGAGGTCCTCAATTAATTCCCCAGAACCCAAAAAAAAAAATACTTTTTTTTTTTAAACTTCAGTGGCTACATGCATAACAGAATATAGGGAGAGCAAGGACGGAAACTAGGATACTAGTGGAGGCTTGAGGCCACATAAGTGGGGGAACAGGCAAGAGACAATAGGGCTAGGAATACACTTTGGGCATGACACAGTAAGGAGAGCAACAAATACACTTACAAACCTGGAAAAACTTTGAAAATGAACATCTGTGGAAATTAAGCAAGAAAACACAACAAACTGAGAAGCATATATTCATGAAAAAATGTTAAATTAAAAAAAAAACAGCATGAGTATGAAGAATTCAGCCCAGGAATGATTTCATCACTCAAAGTTCTATCAGCACAGTAATTCAACTAGAGAAGAAGAAGCTATGATAACCAGCAGCTGGTGTTAAAGTGGGCTCACTAGGTATGGAGCACTAAACAGGCAGATTAGCCAAGGGTTTAACAAAAGAATAGCCAAACAAGGGCTGATGAGCCTTTCACATCCCCTAGATGGAGGAGGGGTTGGGTACAAGTACAATAGAGACCAACATGGGTACAGTCATCTACACATCAGTATTCTATAGTGTGTATACACATACACAGAAAAGACATGAGATACCACAAAAGTAGTAAAAGACAAGGGAAATTTTTAACACAACCATAACATGAAATGATCTCTAGCCCACAAACAAATCCATCAGCAATGGGTAAAAATGTTACTAACTCAAAAGTGAGCTAACCAAACTTTAAAGGCAATGCGAGATTATGAAAAACAGAAAGAGGATCAATGATCAACTGGGACTTGTGATGGGATCAAAGCTGGACTACAAATGGCTGACATGACTATTTTGGTGTGAGGAAAACATTCTAAAATTGAATTTGGATAATAATTGCTAAACTCTCTACATTTACTAAAAGTCACTGAAGTTTGCACTTACAGTGGATGAATTTTATGATATTTAAATTATATCTCAATAAAGTCATTCTGAAACAAGCAAACAAAAGATAATGGTAAGCATAAGAAAGTACAGTGGAGGTTGGATAAAACTAATGGTAGTGCCAACTGTTAGAAAGAAAGCATACTGATAGACAAGAAGAACACAAAAGAAAGCAAGTGTCTTGAAAGTCACAACAACCCTGAACTATCCATCCTGCTCTTACAATAAGTGGGGGAGGGGTTAAAAAAATTAAAAAACACTTGTTTAAACCACTATCTGTGAGGCTTTTAGTACAATGCCTAACAGAAGCCTGACTCTTATAGTATTTGCAAGCAAGGAAGAAACAGAGGGAGGGAGAAAAGATGATGAAGAAGAGAAAGGACAAAAAAGAGAGGAAAGAAGAAGATAGGCAAAAATTTAGAGAACACAAGAACCATTATAAAAGAAAAAGAAAAATTTTATGTGAGAGAAGACCACCCATGTCAGAAAAATAAATGTAAATAGAGTATACTTACCTAATGGAAAGAAAAAAAATCAATTAGATTTGAACTGAAATTTCCCCTATGAAGTGGTTCGTGAGAAAAGAACAGCTAGGATTTTTATTGTTTTCCTTCACATAAATATAATTATTTCAAGTCCAGAGAATTTCCTCAACAGAATTTTGAATCTTATTAAAGAAATGATTTGGGAAGTGGATCAAATACATACAATAAAAAGTACTGACAAAAAGGTGACTTAACATTATCAGTTTATTTTAAACAAACCTTAATTTTAGTGAAATAAACCATAGGAAACATGACAAAGATTCTTAAGAAAGACCTTGTACTTCTTTCTTTCTTTCCATATAAATGTTCAATTCTCAGAGGGGAGTTAGGGGAGGGGTGGCCTATAGGGATGGGAAGGACCACAGAATGAGACACACATTATTACCTTATATATATGTATGATTACACTACTGATGTGACTCTGCATCATGTATAGCCAAAGGAATAAGTTCTGTTCATTTGTGTACATTGTGTCAAAATGCATTCTACTGCCATGTATAGCTAATTAGAACAAATTTTTAAAAAATAGAAGGGAGATCAATAAAACAGAAAAAAGGAAATGGGGGGGGGGAAGAAAAATAAATAAATATTCAATTCTATTTTTTTATGTTACCAAAAAAACCTTACACTTTGTCTAAGCTATCCAGGTACAGAATATTGAAACTGAACTGGGTCCTGTCAAATAGCATCAACTACCAATTGTTTTAGCTAATGCAATAATACTTTGCAGGACTTCAGTTGGATTAGGTCTTAAGAGATTTTTCATAATTTTTAAACCTTACACCCCCTAGGATACAGTCTTACCATCACAACTTTGAGGTAAGCAAAAAAGAACTACATATTGAGCATCAAACATTAAAACTTAGCACTTTGGAGAAATCCATAAATATACAAGGAACAGCAATGTAGAGTTATTCCTAATTGTGTGTAGAAACAAATCAGAAAAAATACAAAGGATATTACAGAGGCAAGAAAGAACCACACAAAATTAGTATGCTCCCTGAAGCAACCTAACAAAATTATACCATTTCTTTGAATAGAGGTTCTAAATATATTATACATGCAAGAATAATGTTTCATCAATTAATTTCTTGAAAGATATTTTAAAAATGGAACCACACTTCAAGAATCAAAATAATGAATATTTGAAATGAAAATACATTAAAATTTATCTACCAAAATGTGATCAAAAATCAACTTATTCATCCGGGTGCAGCAGCTCTCACCTATAATATCAGAGGCTCGGGAGGCTGAGAGGAGGACCACAAGTTCAAAGCCAGCCTCAGCAAGAGCAAGGTGCTTATAATAAGCAACTCAGTGAGACCCTGTCTCTAAAACAAAAAATACAAAATAGGGCTGGGGGTGTGGCTCAGTGGTCAAGTGCCCCTGAGTTCAATCCCCAGTACCCCCCGCCCAAAGACAAAATATCAACTTATTCATGCCTTTTGCCAAACTATATGTCAAACCTCTTTTCTTCATAGAATTCTTCTTCAAAAAAGAATTGTTTCATATTAAATTTCTAGTAAAGTTTCTTGTGTTACAGAGCACTTTATCATATTTTATTTTGAATTAAAAAACGAAATGTGGAAAAGATACACTGGCCTGAATTGAACGCAATCAATACTAGCTTTGGAAGCATATAAGGCTTACTGATTTAAAAAATAAAAAAATAAAAATTAAGAGCAACAGCAAGAGAGAAGAACAATGGAAAAATTCAATACAGGTTTAGTAGTTATTCTTGAAAGAATTACATTACAATATCAAGTGCTAGATATTAACATAAAAATTTAAAGTTAAAAGGAAAGAGAGCAAACAATTTACAAACAACATAAATAATGGATACTTTAAGGCAAGATATCATTTCATTTAAATGATATTGTACATTCCAAAACAAGAAGAAATAAAGATCATGCACCTGAAAAATAATTTTTTGAAAATATTCATGAATTTAAACTGGAAAATAGTACTTTTAAAATACTATTTACATGACAAATGCGAACTGTACTTCTCTACCTCTTAATTTTAATTTGACTACATGACTTATTTGACAATGATAAATAGGCAGAAGTGACAAACTGTGCCAGTGAAAAGCACAAGCCTTAAAAGGATTTAAAAGGACCTCCAGAGACCATAGGCAATGCCAAAAACAATACTATGCCCTTAGGGAAGCTCCTTAATCCAAAAAAAAAAAAAAAAAAACGATGAAAGTCATGTAGAGTATAATCAATCCGGCTACCTACACATCTGCAAAGAGCAGCAGAGGCCGACAACTCACATACAAATAATTATTCCCACCATGGTGTGATTTCCTATGTAGCAATAGCAAAAAGCAGGTAGATTGTTTTGATAACAATGTTCAAATATCAACAATATAAAATTAGTTCTCCTTCCACATAGTCAAAAGCCTTGATTTCCAAACTTACAATCAAAGAGAAATAAAATCATTAAGATATGTACATTTGCCTGCTATACTAGACAGATTTTAAGGGGACAGAGTCTTTGATCATTTTTTAACTTTACTGAGATATACCACACAATCTATCACTTGAACTGTGCCATTCTCACACTATGGAACCAATCTAGGCGCTCTACAACAGATGAATGGATAAAGAAAATATGATATACATACACAATGGAATATTACTCAGCCAAAAAGAAAAATGTAATTATGGCATTTGCCAGTAAATGGATGGAACTGGAGAATATCATGCTAAGTGAAATAAGCCAGTCCCAAAAAAACAAAGACAGAATGTTCTCTCTGATATGTGGATGCTAACACCCAACAAGAGAAGGGGGTTAAAATTAAAAGTTCACTAGACTAGACAAAAGGGAATGTAGGGTAAGGAGAGGGGACAGGAAGACAAAGAGAAAAGACAGTAGAATGAATCAGACATATCTTTCCTATTCTTATATATGAATACATGACCAGTGTATTAGGATCCTAATTAGAACAAGTTACACTCGTTCTATGTATGTAAAAGAGTCAAAATACAATTTACTGCCATGGATACCTAGAAAGAATAATTTTTTTAAAAATTGTACCATTTAACATTTTTTAGCATATTCATAGAGTTTTGCAACTAACAACACAATATAATTTCCAGAACATTTTCATCACCCACAAAATAAACATTGTACCTTCACAGTCACTGCCTTATTCTGACCTACTCACTGGCTCCTCCAGTTCTAAATCCATATTGTTTCTATAGATTACCCTATTCTACACATCTCAAACAAATGACATCATACAATATGTGGTAGTTTATGACTGGCTTCTTTAATTCAAGTTTCCAGGGTCTCTCCACATTTTAGCATATTCAGCAATTCATTCCTTTTTAAAGTCAAATAATATTCCATTATATGGCTAACTTCACACTTATTATCCATTCATTAGATTCTGGACAGGTTCCACTCACCAGGTTACTTTTTGATTATGAATAATGCTACTAAGAACATCCTTGTACAAATTTTTGTGAGGACTTCATAATTTCATTTCTCCTCATTCTGCTTCATTGGGAGCGGAATTACTGGGTCATATGGTAAATCTATGCTTAATCTTTTGAGAAACTGCCAAAACATTTTCCAAAGAGGCTGAACCATCTTACATTCCCACCAACAACTTAAGAGGGCTCCAATTTATTCACATCATCTATCATCTACTTTTGTTATCTATCTTTCATTATGGTTATCCTATTAGGTACAAGTACCCTATCACTGTGGATTTTATTTGCATTTCCCTGAGGGCTACTGATGATAAGCATCTTTTTATGTGTCTACTGACCATTTTTAAATAAATATTTAAAATGTCTATTGAATTACTCTGACCATTTTTTAATTGGCCTTTTTACTGTTGATTTGTAAAAGTTCTATTTTATAAATAAGTAACTTACCAAACATATGACTTGCAAAACCTTTCTTCTTTGAAAAGTTCCATCATTATTTTATTCCATCATAGAAAATTCATAACTATGAAAATAAGTGAGTAAGAATATACAATTTAAAAATGTTTGGGTACAGAAAAAGCCTTCTATGACTAAAACAAGATGTTAAATGATTTCATCTTCTTTTGAAAAATGACCTCATTATGACAATTGGCTAACCAACTAACTTCCAAAGCCACTAACTGCAGCTCACAGTCACAGCTGTTCCTTTTTCTAACAAGTAAATGTTGATTTCCTTTTAAATGGCATTTCAAAAGAACTAATGATTTCTTCAAAGTACTACAATTTATGAGCAATAATTACACTGATGAGAGTACAATGAGAAGTCTGTGACTTGTTCAATAAAGATTATTATTAAAAAATGACAGAATAATCAGCTGAAGACTGCAGAATTCTTGGACAACAAGCACACATATTTAGGAGTACTATAAATCATTTATGAATAACACAATAAACACAAAAAGTGCTTATTTTGACCTTAAAATAACTTTTTTAAAAGATTTAACTGATAGAAAAAATATGATATAAAAGTTTTGATGCCTTATCTCAAAAACCACATGACTATTTGAATATTATTTCTGGAAATTTTTTAATAATTCATAAAATTTAATACCCTCACACAAGTATAATAGAAAAAAACTGTTACTCAGTTAAAACTGTTTAAAATTCTTCTTTGCCTTGGCACTTACTACCACTTATTAAAAAGTTAAAATGACTTTTACATATTACCAGAACAATTGATTAAACCAAATTATACTACATAAGCAAAATGGAATACCAGGTGACCATTAAGTATTACATTATACAGAGTGTTTCTGGACAATGTAAAAATGTTCAAGATATTTAATGAAAAAACTGAGGTAAACCAATTATGTCAAGTTTACATGCATCTGTGCATATATGTGTATGTGTATCACAGACAGACAGATATACATAAAAGCTTTCATAGCATTAAACTGTAATCTCCAGTCTAGTCTCACATTCAACTGCCTATTTGATATTTTAACTTGATTACCTAAGAGGTACCTCAAACTTATCATAATCAAAACTCAATTACTAATTCACCTACTCAACTCCATTAGAGCTGATGGCAATACCTTTCAAGGACTTTTCAAGCAAAACCTTGGAATCATTTTAATTCCTTTCAAACTCCATATCCACTCAGCATATCCTATTGACTCTACCTTTTAAATATATCCAAATTCTAATCATTTCTCATCATCTTGTCTACTGAACCAAGCCATCTCACACTTTGATTTCAACAGCCTCTTTCCTAATAAGTCTCCCCCTTCTCTACATTTGCCCCATTATAGTTTCTTTTCAACAGGGCAGTGAAGGATCCCTTCGAGACTAAAGTTATGTCACTCCTTTGTTTAACAGCCTAAAGTGGGTTCTTCACCTTACCAAGCAAAAGCAAAGTCCTTACACTGATGTTCAAAGCTACATACTGGAAGACCTAACATGTCTTTGATCTCATCTACTATAGTCCCCACCCCACCCGGTTCTATTTATATCATTACAACATATGTTAAAGAATCTAAAGGTAGGGATTCATTTTGAACTAAAAGTAGAACAAAGGAACTGATATATGGATAGTTGCCCTCAAGCCAGTGGAGGATTTCCGGATAATATAAACATGGGCTTGCTTCAAAAAGTCTTTATCAAAACCATCCAACTCCTAGCCTCATCATCCACCAATCTTTCAGGCACACTGGTAAACTAGCAAATACAGAATCTGCAATTCCCTCAGAACGGACATGATCATTGAACTCTCTGAATTATCCTAGATGATATTCTCTATCTTTGTAATTTAATCTTATCTCCTTTGTTGTTCCCACAACTTCTACCACTTTTCCCACAAAACCTTTTGTCTCTCTATGCCCTCCCCACAAACATGGGCCTCTCTGAGTCCTGAAATGCAGTGTAGCACAGTGGTTAACATCACATTTGGAAGTCAAACTGTCTGTATTTGAAAACCTGCTCAAAACCAAACTAAATCCCACAGCCACACAGCTTCCCTATCTATAAACTGTAAATAACAATGGTAGCTATCTCACAGGGTTGTTGAGATGTTAAGGAATTAATATATATAAGGCCTTAAAAGATACAATTAGCATGCAATAATAATTATTATAAATTTTTTAAACTATTAAAATTATAAAGGAAAGAGGAAAAAGGCCTTAGAAGATAATGAGCCACATAGTCATTAAATGTTAGCTATAATTACTACCTCCCTTAAGATTCAATTTCAGTATGTATCAGGACAAATGCAGGTTAATTAGGTACCCCCAATTTAACACTTAACATATTTTAATATCCTTTAAATCTCTCTTCCGTGCCATCACAAAGCACAAATATAACTATACGGTACACTGAAAATTATTAAGAATGAAAAACTGAAAGAAAGGGTAAAATGATTCCATGGCACATGGTTTTCAATATAAGAAATAAATAAACAGAGCTACCAAAGATGCATATCAGAATTAAACAAAGTAAAAAAGCACACCTGACTACAAAAATGGGCAAGGGCTGAATCGCCTTAGTCATGTACCTTTTTGTGAGAGTACATGATGAGAGAAGAATTCGTTTTTTGTTTTTAAATCTACAACTGCCATCTTCTCATCAATGTGTATAGCCAAGGGCTTTTAGCCCAGAGAGGGAGTCCTTTTCTAAATAATTTGCCAAGAAAGGACTCCTTAATTTACACAAAGATACCATGTAGACTAATTTTTACCCAGCAGATAAGAATAATTGAATGCCATCACAATAGAGCAGGTAAAGATAAAACAAAGAATCTAACTTCCCTGAACACAGCCCAAACTGGAAGACAACATAGTATACTTCTACTGGGACAACCAGGGTGGTTTGGGAATATTGAAGAATACGGCTCAAAGGATACCTACCTAGACTATTAAATCATAGTACACATTAAGAAAGAAGAAAGATGATACTGTATTCTACCAATGCATTCATTTTCTGGTACCATCTTAAAAAAAAAAAACAAAACAGGGGCTCATTACATTTAAAGTCAAATACAGAGAAACTCAGCAAAGTCTACAGTCAATGCAGGGTTTCCAGGACTACATAAACAAACCACTAATTGAAGCACACAGAGTGATTTGCTCTACTATTTCTTTTTTTTTTTTTTTAATTTTTTTTTTATTGGTTGTTCAAAACATTATAAAGCTCTTGACATATCATATTTCATACATTAGATTCAAGTTGGTTATGAACTCCCAATTTTACCCCAAATACAGATTGCAGAATCACATCAGTTACACATCCACATTTTTACATAATGCCCTATTAGTAACTGTTGTATTCTGCTACCTTTCCTATCCTCTACCATCCCCCCTCCCTCCCCTCCCATCTTCTCTCTCTACCCCATCCACTGTAATTCATATTTCTCCTTGTTTATTTTCCCATTCCCCTCACAACCTCTTATATGTAATTTTGTATAACAATGAGGGTCTCCCTCCATTACCATGCAATTTCCCTTTTCTCTCCCTTTCCATCCCACCTCATGTATCTGTTTAATGTTAATCTTTTCTTCCTGCTCTTCCTCCCTGCTCTGTTCTTAGTTGCTCTCATTATATCAAAGAAGACATTTGGTATTTGTTTTTTAGGGATTGGCTAGCTTCACAAAGCATAATCTGCTCTAGTGCCATCCATTTCCCTGCAAATTCTATGATTTTGTCATTTTTTAGTGCTGTGTAATACTCCATGGTGTATAAATGCCACATTTTTTTTATCCATTCATCTATTGAAGGGCATCTGG